>NW_020527519.1:0-164274 GCF_003368295.1 Carassius auratus | reverse complement strand
GCGTTAATAAGCACTGATGTCTACTAGTCACCCGCCCCCTCTTTAAGCTGTGGGCATGTGGCATGGTGTACTCCCCTCGCACGCTCTATCTGTGTCTCTCCGGCACTGCCAAACATGTAGAGCTCTCTCAGAGAATCTGATAAGCATCCTTCAAATCCACCAGCATTGGTCTGTGCTGCCAATTTAATGAAAACGTGCATGCGTGACAGTAGACATGATTTCTTTGGATGTGGAAAATGATGAATTCCTCTAGTGCACAAGCAAACAGCAGTACTAACAACAGTAATTTTTACTTATATTTCAGAACATATTTCTGTTCACGTGTTCAAGTGTTGATATTGGATGTATTGTTTTCCCCATTAAATTAGTTTTTAGGGAGTCATTACTTTTAAGAAGTGGAATTTGTAGGTTATTTTTTTTTTTTTAAGTAATTAAGTAATCTAAAATGTTCCAAATTGCAACTGAGCTTTTAAGGAAGCAAAAGTGCATAGTTAGAGAATTTATTTTTGATATTTTTGGAAGAACAGTTATTCGGAGTAGTTTTACCTACAGTGATTTGCTGAATGAGCTCTTTTATGTGAATAACATAAAAAATTTTTGTTTACCAAGAATCACTGTCCAAGATATCAACCAGAGAAATTAAATGTATTTTGACTAAGTTTGTAAAAAATATAACTGGGTCAAACACTTAGACAGTAGTAGGCAGTAACCATGTTGTGTGAATTTGGCTTGCTGGAAGATTTACATTTTAAATAATTCCCTGCCAGACTTGCTGCTTGGTGCTGTTATATGCCATTTTAACTCAAATAGTCAAGGCTTGGCTGTTAGCATGGCCCTGTTAGCTCCTACTGGCCACATACTATAAGTACACCAACTGGTTCACTATTGACTGCTAAAAAAATTTGGTTTGTATTTTGAACTGCAGAATCTGCAAATTGTTATGAATAACTGTAAACCTCTGTTATGTAAATTAGCTTATTCATGCCAGTACAAAAGAAAACTCTCGTGTTGTTGTTTTTTTTTACTGAAATTTTGCAGATACTGTAGACTATGATTAGAATTAGCATGCTTTTCTGGATTTCATCAAAATTCCCACTGTCATTGTACTGTTGACCCTGTGTTCAACATTCATATCTACCTGTTATAATTAGATTAGAAAAGCAAATCACAGTGTCGGAAAAACACACTAAGCTCCAATTAATGCTAGGTATCATGCTTGGAGACAGGTAACAAATGTAAACACAACTTCCTAATGAGATTGTGGGTGCCTGGCCTGCTTCACATAAGCCCAGCGGTAGCCTAATTATCATAAACAGCTGTTGATTAATTGATTATAATTTTAAATCTATGCTCCCCATCTCCCTGCAGTTGTTTGCTGTAAAGAAACTGTGGTGTGAGCCTACAATAATTTCTACTTTTGGCGAGCAGGCAGAAGCATATAGGATCTCTCCCTCCTGACAGGAGTTGAGTTCGTTTGCCGGGAGCCTGTCGCACCACGGAAGGTGTCCACCCTCTGACAGGACAGGACAGCTGTCATCCGTGCAAGGCCTCAATTGATCTAGCAGGGCTTTACACCCACGCTATTTTAAGAAGCGCTAGGCTCGAAGGGACTGTGCAGTAATAGTGGAGCTGTGTGACGTTAGAGCATGGGGGGAAAAAGGGTTAGCCTTAGTTTTATCACAGCTCATCTGTCACAGGCTTACTGGAAGAAACCCTGCTGATTATATCCATAATGAGGAGCATATTAGAAGACAACATCAACTGGGCTAGTAGCAAACACTAGTTTGCAGAGAGAAATATAGTTTGCATGCTTTTTCCATATTTCTGCGACACACTGAAAGTATGTACTTTACTGGTGATGGGAAGGTACACACTTTTGAATATGTAGTGGCATGTTACATGCTATTTTTAATGCATTAGGATTTAGGATGCATTAATCCAATTCTTGCATTTACAAAGACCACTTATGAAAACATGCATGTAAGATAGGCTTGTGTGTTGATGTGCACATGTTTTGTGTGTTAATTATAGTGCCTGTCTGCTAGCAGCTCCTTTACTAAGTCACGTGACTAGCACAATACAGCTTCTTCTGGATAATGCGTTCACACACTCTATCATTACCTCAGCTGCTGATGTAAGAACAGCAGGCTCGAGTCTTGACTATGAGACGCAGATGCTTCCAATGAACAGGAACAGTGTGAAACTCCATGTCACCCCGAACCCTGAACTGTTGTTACTTTAAAAATAATTTTTATTTTCCATGTTATCAAACAGCAGTATGTTTACCAAACCACATTGTACCGGAATATTTTGCATTGTCTTCAATTGGGTAGGTCAGTTTTCAGAAAATGTGGTCAGTCATATGTTAATGTTTCCCATGGTTCTACAAATTTGACAATTTATAACCCATTTGTTGCATTTACTTCCCATTAAATGCTCCGGGTGGACTTTGGAGTGTTGAAATTAGATTGACCATTAGATTTTCTGCTTAGGGCATCAACATTTGCTTTGAAATGAAAATGTGTAAATATATTGCAGTTAAGGCTGTGCAAAAAAATCGAATGCGATTTTCAATGCGCATTTCGTCAGAGCCGTGGTTCACTGACAAGCTACACAAAATCGTGTTCAAAATCGCAGGCGATTCATTGCAGATTATGAACGCGATTTTGTGCAGCTTGTCAGTGAACTATGGCTCTGTAAATGCCACTCCATCTGAAAGCACATGCTGGTGATTTACTACTAATCACAGGAGGGTCTGAAAAGAACAATTTATTTTTTGCACAGAACCTAATTGGCAGTCGTGTGTGTGTCTTGCAATTGCAATCAGAGAGTGACCAGTCTTAACTTCTTTATACAGCTGCTTTTTATAACCAAACTCTTTGCCAGATATATGCATTGCTCTAATCCTCTCTACATCATGTCTTATCTTAATAATTTTGACACAACTGGTGTATTAGATGGTTGATCTTTAAAGACTGCAGGCATCCAGTTGTCATTCAAATGCTCTGAACCAATCAGCTGTCAGCTTGATTGATGTATATGGACAAGGTGGAGGGTCTGAGCAAAAGACCTCATGCCCTGCGGCTTTCTTTTGATGTATTGGTAATGTTCCATATGGTGCTCCAGGATCCTACAGTATGTTGATATTCAGGAGAGGAATCTAAAAATTATACTATCAAATAAAAATGAAGAAAATAACAATAATCTATCTAACTACAAGCAACAGCACAAATAAATGCAATAGAGTAAAGATAGAAATAAAATAAACTGATTTTCAGTTTTTTTTTAGGTAGGTCTAGGCATTAGTTTTTAGGTAATCAAATGTAAAACAGCATTGCAATATTTGACTGTATAAATTCAATATTAACTTTTATTAAAAGTTACAGAAGCTATTCAATCAAGAGCAGTGAGTAAATTTCTTTGTTGAATATTAACAAAGTGCTGTCACTTTAAGAGAAACAATGATCCAGTATGTCTATTGTCTGCTATAGGATATTTACCAAGACAGGCATTTTGACATGATTTTTGTGTTAATTTGTCCATTCAGAGAGAGCTTTATATTTGTGCACGTTCTGAGATGCAGGTTTGCGTGCTTATATACTATTCTCTACTGAATGATCTGATCAGCATTAAAGGGGTTTACAAAAAAGGAAGATTCATTCATTCACAAAACACATCTGTGTTTAGCTCGGAGACGTGCAACAGTTCTTCGCTTTGCTTAGATTTTTTCCCCCAAATTCCATTATATAATATAGAATACTGGTCTATATCACTGTAAAATTGAACAGTAAAATGTATTAAATGAAATTAGATAATTTCACTCAAAATAAAGTGAATTGGACTTAATTAAAATAAGTTCTGTAAACCTAAAAATGTGTTGTAGTAAGGTGAGCTTTAAAATGATTGCGTTTTCTAGTTCCCAGTTTGGGGGTGGGCGATATAGCCTCAAAATTATATCACAATATTTCAAGAATATTTGCGATAACAATATTTATGATAACATAGTAAAAAAAAACACGTTTTTTTTTAAAAACATAAAAACTATGTTTTACTGGTGATTGCAGTTGGCAGGCATTAGCAATTATTAGTGCAAAATGAAAGGCATTTTTCAAGTCATTTTCCAATGAGCTACTCTCATCGATTACAGACTACCTAATTTGAATTGTAAATCTATTGTCATAAAGTGGCAGCAGCAGCTGTGTGTTCAACTTGAAGCAGACCAATCTGTGTACAGGGCCATAGGTGGAGTTTGCAGGGCTCCGGTGCAGGTTTGACTGGTGGGCCCTGTTTGAAATTGTGCAAAATAGTACAGATTAGACAAATATAAAAATTTTAAGTTTGTAACTGTGTCCAGGGACAGCATGTAAAATTAGCATTGCATTGTCTTTACTGTATAAATTAAAAAATAGATTAATTCTTGTTACAACTACAAAGTAATTCAGTAAAGAAGCAGTGAGTGGTTTTCTCCCATTTCATTTCTTGAATTAACATTAAGGACACTGACTGCAAGCTAGTAAATTAGGTGCAGTCACTATAATACATACAATAAGATACAAATAACATTTCTTTCGCCAATTTTTTACTTTTACTTAAGACATAACCGAATATTTTTTCGAGGATACTTTCGAGGTGAAAATTTTCAAAACTCAACTGGGGTGTAGACAAGGCTCTCTGCATGCACACTGTATGCATCGAACAGCGCACAGGTGCTGAATTAATCTTTTCATGTCTTTTTGTGCTTAATATGTAAACTGGTGAGGTGTATTTGTTCGTTCAGGCACAGGAGGAAGCGAAGAAGAGCTCAGTTTGGTGTATGCTTGGCTTTCCGTGTCTGCACCGAACTCAGCGTGCAAGCTCTCAGTTGTGTTTTTCTGCATCTTCTGTTTGTATGCTTAAAACTGTTTAAAATGTTTAAATTGGCATGGTTTAAAACACAATTGCCAATTGATACATTTAAAAAAAGTGGTGTGTGGTGGTGGGGTGGGGTGGGGGCATAGGTGGTGTTGGCACAGTGGTTAACCAAAAAAAATAAAAATGGCACATCATGCGAAAAGGTTGCCGACCCCTGGTGTATGGCAACATGTTGAACCAATATTCTCTTGAGGCCTTTTAAAAAGCAGACTGAGATCAGTGTGTTGCCAGCACACCATTTGGGAATCTGATTCATTTCAGTGAATCAGTTCATTTGGACAGTTTGGACCTGTCAATGAATCAGAAAAAAATGTCCCCAAAGTCCATGAGTAATATTTAACACTATTTCATTGTTCAGATTTTATATAATTCTACTGTTTTTCATTTAACCATGGATTGTTTTATTTTCTTAGTAAAACGAATTAGCTCTGGAAATTGATTCTAAATGATAATGAAAAAACAGAGATGTTACAATTAGCAAATACAATGGATGCAAGAAATTCTTTTCTTCAGGCTAATTTCTACTCTCTATTTTAAGTTCCCTTCAGGACAACGACCTGTTCTGGTGCTTGTAATTTCTCCTTCACTGGCTTGGCACACTGACAGGATAGGTAATTAACTGGCTGGGACCCTCTGTGTCTGTCTAATCATTTTTTCTCTCTGTCTGGTAAAGTGAGCTCCTGTGGAACAGTAATGCGGTCAACAAACCTGGAACTACTACTACATAGCTGTGCAAGTATAGAAATGTAATTAACACCCTTGGAATGTGCCAACCAATCAGGAATCTAGCAATTTCTGTAGTAAAATGCATTTATGAAACCATTCATAATACAGTTAGATTCTAATTATAGTAACAATTATATGATCACACCAATATTTTAAATAATATTCACTGTAATCAACAGGAAAGATTGATATGGTGAAAGTAGGGGGGTGTGTCCTTATAACCAGATGGAGGGAGAACTTCCCCTGCTGCTGTGTGAAGCTCCAGTGACGGTGAAGGAAACATTTGAACCTCAGATGATGTTCAAACTTAATACACATTTCATAAATCAAATGAAGGTTGGGTGGGCATCACTATAAATAACAATATCTGGGGTAAAGCACACATTAATTTATAATTAATCTGGAAGAAATAAAATCTAAAAAAAAATTTGGTTACTCTCTGAGGGAGGTCTTTGAAATCTACGAGATGTTATAAGCTTTGTTGTTATGACAAACTCTTTTACAAAATACTATGTGACATTTACAGATAAAAATATCTCATTAAAATGTGATGTAGCTGCTCTAAACATCCCAGGTAAAGACAAAATACATGATAACCTGGGTGCATGAAACCATATGTTTATGACTCTGAAGTAGGGCTGCACGATTCTGGATAAATTGAGAATCACGATTTTTTGATCTCATATAGAGATCACGATTCTCCTACGATTCTTTATTATTATTATTACTATTAACATTATCATTATCACAAGTATATAAATTAATTATTTTATTTTGCAAGGATTCTTTAAATTGATCAAGTGTGACAAAGACATTTATAACAAAATATTTCTATTACACACAATTATTGTTCTTCTGAACTTTCTATCAAAGAAACCTGAAAAAAATCTACTCATCTGTTTTCAACATAATAATAATAATAATAATAATAATAATAATAATAATAATAATAATAATGTTTTTTTTGAACGGCAAAACAGCATATTAGAATGATTTCTGAAGATCATGTGACACTGAAGACTGGAGTAATGATGCTGAAAATACAGCTGCACACCACAGAAATAAATTACATTTTAAAATACATTCAAGTGAAAGCAGTTATTTTAAATGGTAAAAATATTTCAAAACTTTACTGTTTTTGCTGTACTTTGGATCAGATAAATATAGTTTGGTGAGCAGAAGAGACTTTAAAAAAACATTACACATCTTATGGTTCAAAAACTTTTGACTGGTACACTGTAAAAAATTTCTTGTTGTTTTTACAAAAACTTTTTGGCAGCTGTGGTTGCCAGAATAATTTTGTAAAAATACAGAAAACTGTAAACACATTTACGTCAAAAACTGTTAATTTTACAATATAAAGCTGTAATTTACAAACAAGAAAATGTGAATATAAACCAGTAAATTCAACAACACACAAAATTAAATCTGTTTTGTACCTTGAAAATACTGACAACCACCATAATAATAAAGATGGTACTGTATAAGAGAAAGCCACATGAAGTATCAAAGCTCATCACAAGTAGCTTCACCACAAGCAGAAGTATATATTAACATATAGAAGGTGCACATTTATGGAAACACAAAACACCATCATGGTAACACACGTGATCCTTAATTAATGCAAAAAACTTTCATTAAGCAACAGAAGATGTAACATAAAGCTCAAATGTACATAACTGATAACAAGAACTATTTACAAACATGATTATTTAAACAAAATACTTTCAAACGTGGAGTGTCACGCAGGGAATTCTGGGAATATCAGTTTACAGTTTTAGACTGTAAATTATACATTGATTTGTTCTTTTTTTACTTCTAAAAGCTGTATAATTAACAGAATTTTACTGTAAATTTACATTAAATGCTTTTGTTAGATCTTTTACAGTTTTTCCCTGTAATAGTACGGGAACTTACTGTAACCTATTATCAGTTTTTTTTCCGTAGCGTTTTTACAAAATTTTACAGTTAAAATTACACGTATTTTTTAACAGTGTAGTGTATATATAATATATTTAAAACCCCAGTTTTTTTAATATTAGAATGATGAAAAAGTTGTTTAGATCACTGATTCAACGACTCACTCATATCCTACTACACTTGTTTCATTTCTGGATGAATCAGCGTTTTTGAACGATTCTCTTGAATGAAAAATTAATTCATTGACAAATAAATTAAGACACTTGTCGCCACCTATTGGTGAAACAATGCAATCGACACAAACGTTATTTAAAGCGCAGTACTTTCAAAAGGGGATTTGTTATATTTTGATGCGCTGCCATATAGACATCAATGTTTATATTTAAACTATAAAACTTTATCCCAGTATTTCTGTGATAATATAAATGACTGTAAGACAGATATAATACTGTGTAGTTGAAAAGACTGTTTGTGAAGATGTTTCTTAACCAAACATGGTAAGAGCTCTCTCTGTGTCAGCGGCAGTGCGCGCACGGATTTGAATGATCCGGTAAGACTTTGTCAAAGGTTTAACAGACTCGGGGAATCGTTGTCCTTTTAGAAATGAGATTGAGGAGGGTGGTCCTGAATCGAGATCGCGATCTTTTAACGATTAATCGTGCCAGCTCTACTCTGAAGTGTTTTATTGTTAATATACTGTTTTCCATTTTTGGCAGTTTAAGTCCTGCAATTTTCAGTTTCTAGCTTGTTCAGTGGCCTCAGTTGTTTTCAGTTGTTTTCAATAAATGTGCTATTTACTATGGAAAGTCACATCACTGATGTAGGCCATATCTTGCTAAGTCAGTGGTTGGGGCCAAATGTCCAGAGAAGCCCCTTAAAAAATCTTACAGTAATGTAAAAATTTAAATGAAAATTAATTATTTAAATGTATTACATAACTATACAGTCAAACAAATTAAATTATTACATAATTTATACATTATTTAATTAAACAAAAATAATTTTTAAAAATACATTTTATAAAGAGATTTATGTTACACTGGTGAGATAGTTTGTGATCCTCAGGTTAAGTTACTGTTTGGCACAGTAAAATGCTCTATATAATTAAATATATGAATGAATGAACGAGAACGGAATTTCATTATCAGTTCCGGGGGTTCTTTTCATCCAATACAGTATTTTGAAGGTTCTTCTTTCTAAGCTAATATGTACATCCAGTACTTCTGCTGTAACAAAAAACAAATAAACTCAATATGATGATGTCAGGTAAAGTTGTATCTTTATTTTCAGTGCTCTCTAAAAAGGACTCTCATAGTATCATGCTGCTGTGTAAAATACTGCCTATACTGATTGCTTTATAAGGCAAAATAAATCAAGCAGTTCGGGTCACGAGTTAAAACACCCTGATCGTGCGTCATTAGCACTCATTTGTAATTTATTACGGTTTTCAGATGTCTGCTCTGTCTCTTTCTGTCTTTTGCTCTCTCTGTCACTCTCCCTCTTGTCTGTTTCTCCCTGCATGTTTGACAATTAGTTAAGTGTTTGCTCTTTACTCATGATGAATAATTGATCTACTGGTGACTTAATGATTCATATGCCATCTGTCACAATGTAACGGTTGCATGTGTGAGTCAGGGGCTGATCAAAGAGCTATGTTTCTGCAGCGGACAGAAAGGGATCATTAACGGCAGGGTCTGGCTAAATGACAGAAGGCAGGAAATACCACAATATATACATAGTAAGGGATGCAGACTGCTAAAATGCATATGATATCATCTGAGAAATCTTGAGAGGATTTACACATATTGACATTTGATTTTGCAAATTGAATTAGCTGTTTTTTTTAAATGGCACAGAGCTCTTACATGGTTATTTAGGTTGGGGTCTGCAATATATTATGTTGAGCATATTTATTTTCTGTTGCTCTAACTAAGGGATTTGAACATTTAACACAGTATTTGCTATGGACATTAAATGGAGATCACTGTAATTTAGGAACAGAGTCATGTTAGTTAGGGTTAGGGTTAGGGTTGCTGTGCGGTATTAAAGCTTCAATCGGGGATAAACCATATATTAACAGCGTATTTAAATTATTAGTCAAAAACAAAAAAAAGCACCATTAATATCCATGCCTTGCACAGGTTTTGCACGATCCTCTTCAGTAATATTCTCTGCATCTCAGTCCGTCTCAAATTAATAAGCAATACTAACAACGTCTTTGTTTACAACCCAACCAGAGCATCGTTTTCTACAAAGTCCATCCTTTGAACAAGTGCAGTCTGCTCTGATTGGCCAGCTGTCCCAGTGCATTGTGGTTGGCCGAACATTGTAAGCACTCATTGGAAATGTTATGCCCTTCCCATAATCCCAAGTTTCATCTTTCAAAATAAATGTAAAGAGAGTTAATAATGTCTTTAGTTTTACCATCAGTTCAAGGACAAAAGGGAAACAGCTTAAAGTTTGAAGGTTTTCAGTTTTTAACTAATTTAAAGTAGTTTTAAAGTTTTGAAGGCAATGCAACCTATCAGAAAAAATAAATAGAGAAATAGATAGATAGATAGATAGATAGATAGATAGATAGATAGATAGATAGATAGATAGATAGATAAGAAATTGTATAATAGCATGTTGATAGCATGATTAGCAAGTGACTAGTATGTCGCTAACATGATTAGCAAGTTACTATCATATCGTTAACGTGTTTCAAGCATTATTAGCATGTCTCTAGCATGTTGGTACCATGACTAGCATGTCATTAGCATGTTTTATGTCAAAGTAGCCTGTCCTGTGTTTTTCTGTGCTTTTTCAGAGAGTTTTCTCATGCAAATGTGTTATTTTGTGTTTGTTTTCATGCACGCATGACAGACTTTACTTTCACTATGCGTTCATTCATATTTCCAAAGAAATATGTTAAATAGTTGTTCAAACATCCAAAAAACTATGTTTATTGGTTGAATATGGAACAGTTTGAACCAATCTGGGCACGGGGGTGGGACCAAGCATCAACAATCATTCCTGCTTGGCTCAGAGAAACAAACTGCATTGGTTTCTTTTGATGGATCAATGTTGTCAAAATGTGATGAAGTAATCATGTGCACTGCAGAGCGTCTGAATATCCAAATGAGAGAAATACAAAACACTGAGAATCTCTGCTTAACGGCACTTTTTAAAGCATTCAGATAGGATTAGTGGTTCAAAAGTTATTAAACATTAAAGAACAACAGACAATTTCTTTATTTGTGAAAAATACTACATTGTCATTTATATATATTTCCAGAGCTTAATCTTTCATGTTAATCATTTGTATGAACTTTGGCTATACATCAGGCTTACATATATCACAGGAAGCCCGTTCTGTGCTATATTTATGGTCTATTGGTCTTTTGTTAGTGCGTAACATGTCATGCTGTTCATTCATTGCCAGGAAATTGTCTTCACACCAGCTTTGTGTTCCTGACCCGCCTACACACAATATTGTTTTCAGTGAAAACTGTCAAGATTTCTCTCTATCCTCTCAACCTTCTCTCAAAGTGAGGAAGGAGCTTTCCTCACATGAAACAGTTTTTTCCTGTTTATATACTAGGGCTGGGCAAGTTAACTTGTTATTATCGCGTTTACACCATAGACTATATAAAAACGTGAATGTAGCATCTATGACGTCACCCATAGGTTTCTGAAGAGTATTTTTGAAGCCAAAAGTAGTCAGAGCCGACCGTCGCCATCTTGGCATGTCACTCCTTGATAATCGAAATATTTTTCTGCTGTAAAGTTGTTTTAGCATTTTAAAATGGGCAGTCTATGGGATTGACTCCCTTTTGACTGTTGATTTTATGTAAGGGTGCTCCGATCATTAATGCGCATCATTAAGAGCCGTTGTTAACTGAGAAGATGTGCCAAAAAACGCTGAAAATGAAGTGGATTTGCGCATCTTCTCTATTAACAACAGTGCTGGTGTAGTAACAGCTGCTCTATGTGAAATCACGCACCTGATGGAATTAACCACTGATTAGAGAACCGGCTTTACTGACGAGATGCGCATTAATGATCGGCCGATCGTGATCGGAGCACCCCTAATTTTATGAAATACAGTTTAAGTCACCTTCTTGTTGGCTTCAAGAGAGAGAGAGCGGGAGTTGCCACTTGGTTAATGCAATTAATTGTTTAGGACACAGTGTTATATACTGATTAACACCGATATTTATTTTATTGTATGTTAACGCAGTTTTTTTGTTATTATGAAAGTCCATTGCTCAATGGCTCTATATAAGTGGCGTGACATACATACAGCCAAGTATGGTGACTAGGGGTGTAACGAGACGCGTATTCGTATTGAACCGTTCGGTACGAGGCTTTCGGTTCGGTACGCGGTACGCATTATGTACCGAACGGTTCGTTGGACTAATTAATTAAATTTGGAAAATAAAAAAGGTGTGTGAAATATAATGTTATGCGTTCAACAAGGTAGCCCAATAACCCCAAACGACGTAACAGGCAACGCCCCTGACACCCCCGAAGAAAAAAAAAAACACACTTATATGTTTATGTTAGGCTACTCAGTCAGGCGCTCGCTCACTCAGTACGCGCTGAAGGCTCGGTACCCCACGGGAGCCCCGCACGTCACCTGTAGGAGAGAAAAAAAATCAATCCGTGGGCGACGGTTTTGCAATCCGTCCCCTCAGTTTATAAACCATCCTCATGAATTAATAAACTGTTCACTCGGTTTAACAAATCGTACCCACGGATTAACAAACCGTGCCCACGAATCCCAATGCGTGCGCTCAGATTGTGTAAACCGTACCCTCGGTTTTTGAATCCGTACCCACGAATTCATAATCCGTGCGCACGCTTTCGCAATCCGTTCCCTCGGATTTGAAAACTGACACGCATTTTACACTTAACAGTGAAACATGCATCTAACTCCGGCAGGGTGGGGTGAGGTGGGTGGAGCTTAGTATAATAAAATCACAAAAATAAGTCTTCATGTTAAGAAAGAATTGTACACAAGCATTTCCAAAACTGTCAAAGGTTATTTAAAAATAAAGCAATTCACAAATTATTTTATGACAAACATTTTTACTGTCTTGTACTCATTTATTTAGCCTACAAATTAAATTATAAAAAATAACTTTATTTTTATTTGTATCATTATTATATATTATTAAACAGTTATGCATAAGAATCTTTTATCCAAAATAACTTACAAAAGAGGAAAAAATTACTCCAGAGTCAGTCACAATGCCAGGTTTATTGCACAATAATATCAAGTGCTATTATAGATTATCAGCAATTGAACAAGATTTTAATGCGCATCTTTCTTATTAAATCTTTGTATTCCACCTCGTACTACACTTGATAGAGAATCACTTAAGGCACTTTGCTGTAAACCTATTCCACATAATAATATTCAATAAAACTGTATGTTAACACGTAGGAGTTTGCTGCATGAATCCGTGAGTACGGTTTACAAATCCGAGGGAACGGATTGCGAAAGCGTGCGCACGGATTATGAATTCATGAGTACGGATTCAAAAACCGAGGGTACGGTTTACAAAATCTGAGTGCACGGATTGGAAATTCGTGGGCACGATTTGTTAAATCGAGTGAACAGTTTATGAATTCGTGAGTACGGTTTATAAACTGAGGGGACGGATTGCAAAACCGTCGCCACGGATTGATTTTTTTTCTCCTACAGGTGACGTCCTGGGCTCCGTATACGGACATCACCGCAGCGAATGGTGCATTTACGTTATAGCCGCGGATATGAGACCTTACTCTGTAGTGGAAAACGCAGGTTTTAAGAACATGCTTAATGTAATTGAGCCCCATTACAATATTCCTTCACGAGCCCATTTCAGCCAGACCGTAATTCCTGCTTTGTTCCCAAAAACATAAGCCCAAATAGAGAACCAACTGAGTAAAAACACACTCAATATAAAGAGTTAATAGAGTTCAATATAAAAAGAGTTACATCTTTGTATTTGTTCATAACTACACAACAATATTACATTTAATTTGTAAAAATTTTTATAAGGAGCTATTTTTGTTTTATACAGTATGCTGCTAAGAAAACACCATAGAAGATGGGTAAAGAATAGCTCCATCATTGTTCAATGTAAAAAAAAAAAAAAAACACATACTTTGTTAGTTTTAATAAATAAAACATTTAAATAAAAATCAAGGAAATTTATCTGCCAATTTTTTCTTTTTGCTGTATCTAAAACGTACCGAACCGTACCGAACCGAACCGTGACATCAGTGTATCGAACCGAACCGAACAGTGAATTTTGTGAACCGTTACACCCCTAATGGTGACCCATACTCAGAATTCGTGCTCTGCATATAACCCATCCAAAGTGCACACACACAGCAGTGGACACACACACACACACTGTGAACACACACCCGGAGCAGTGGGCAGCCATTTATGCTGCGGCACCCGGGGAGCAATTGTTGGTTTGGTGTCTTGCTTAAGGGCACCTTAGTCGTGGTATTGTCTGCCCGGGGGTTAAGATTGCCTAGTGTGAGCATACCCTAATTATTCTCCCTCATCCCGCACACACGAGTCTCTACCCGCTCATCAAGTGTTGTCCAATGCTGCATTGGGTCATGCAGTTCTCTAATAGGAAGATGGCTGTTATAATGTTATGATCGATGCTCTGGACTCTGAGCATAACTTGTTTTTCAAATCCAAACTATAAAATATTTTATATTTTCACTCTGGATCCCTCACATCCAAGTTACCCTATTTTTGAACTTTTGTCATCTGGCCGGCGCTTCAGAGCCGCAAATACCAGGATAGTCAGGCACAAGAACAGTTTCTTCCCCCAGACAGTCTACCTCATGAACAGTTAAATGTTCCCCACTTATACAATAAAAATGTGCAATATCCTTATATTTACTTGTTACCCCTCCATCCTAAGTACATCCCTGCATCTCTGTGTACTGGAAGCTTATGTCACTCAAACAAATTCCTTGTATGCACAAGCATACTTGGCAATAAAGCTCTTTCTGATTCTGATTCTGATTTATTTGTTTAAAGTGTTTGCAAACCTAATATTATTGCACTTTTGTTCATAAAGCAGTACTTTTAAATGAAAAAAATGCACAATACACTACTTTTGAATGCATTATTATATTTTTGCATAACAATGGAATTAAATTAATTGCAATTAAAAAAATGCATCGTTGCCAAACACTAGTATATACATATAAATGCATCTAGGTATTAGGCTTAGAGAGTGTTTTTCTGTAGTGAGTGATGGTTTGTAGATGTTAACGTTATAAACACAAGCTGTTATGAATTATGTAAGCATAATTGAATATGCTAATGTTACACAATTTGTACTGATGGATCCATCTCAATACTTGCAGGGGGCATGATTTTATAAACTTTTTCACAACAGAATTCATGGTGACAGGTAACAATTTTTCACTTAATAGATGCAACATATAATATTGTCGGATGTCTCAGAGTATCACTGTAATCATAATATTTTCCATTGAATTATTATCCATTTTAAGATTTTTTAAAATTGTTTTCTGATTGCACCATTTGTGGCCTTGCCATTTAAAGATTCCCAGAGCTGTAGGAGCAATTTTTCTCTCTTTCTTTCTTTAGCAGTCTTTTAGTCAAGTCTTTCATCTTATTCCTGTGCTGCTATTTTAATTCTTTCTCAGGTCCTAATTGGAATCGCTGACATCCTGCTACCTTGACGCCCCAGATGTGACTAATATGCAGGACAATCTGGGATTAATATTCCACTCTAATAAAGCCCTGCTGAAAATACATTTAAAATATTGAGTGGGAAATATTCTGTGGTTTGTGCTATGCACTTATTAATTTCACTATGGGTGAGCTACAGGAGTCGTTTAAGGCTGTATTGAAGTTTTATTTGATCTCTAATGCATAGCTTAATGCAGGTCTTCATTAATGCTCATGAGCATGGCTATTGGAAGTTGGCAGAAATAAGGGTTCTGCAGAATACTGTGTGTGTGTATATATATATTTGTCAAATAAGATTTTGCACAAAAGAACTGTAAAAATTGGCACCTTCTGTTTTGATCTGTTTTCTGTTTGTTTAAATCAGTATTTTAGATCATGTATTTTCATCCTATTACACACTGAACATGTCTTTAAAATCTGTTGAATTCAAAATGTTGAAACCATTGGAGATAAATTCTCAGTTGCTTCAGCTAAAGCCAAATTCTGTATATAAAGTTGCTCTCATCTGATTCTCTCACTCTGTGTATGTTCCTCTTTTTATGTGTCTTGTGTTCATACACCTTTCTTTGGCAGTCTTTTCATCTCAGTGGGGTGGAAGGGGATGAAGTTTAATTAGGCAACAACAGGAGTGCCAGGTGTATTGCGATATGAGAGAATCCAGAATTAAACTTTGGTTGAGATGTTGAAAAGGACGGTTCATCCCAGGTTACACACATTGCATCCAGTGAGTAGCTGTTAGGAACCGAATGCTGCCAACAAAAGCTTTTCTCTCACACTAATGCTACTCTCATTTCCCTCTGAGTGTTGCATGCAGCATCACAGATTACTTGTTGTTTCCTGTTAGGTGGCACAGCAAATAAGGGACAACATTTGCATTTTATAATGAGCCATGTCCTTGATGGGTTCGCTTTTAGAGAAGAGGGATTCTGTTCATTATAATCAGACCAGCAATAATCATATCATATTATTGCAGGGTCCTACTGGCCAGCTTCTTGGGAGGTTGCTAGTAGGGATGGGTATGATTATTTCAGTTCAAGTTCCTCATCAGCAATGATCAATCATGAAAATGCATTTATTGCATTCAAATATGTTGTTTTTAATATGGTGTCCACATTTACACAAATTGTTTTCCTCAGAGCATGACTTTTTTTTTAAAAGCTTATTATGATGACTACAGACTCATCCAAACCATACTCCTAAAATAGAATATACTGTATACCATACAGTATATGCAAAAATCATACATAGTATAGTAAGTATACATAGAGTTGACATCTCTTTTTTTTTTTTTTTTCCATTGTTATTTTTCATAGATGGCTAATTCTGTAGATAAATAAGTATAGCCACATCCGGTACAGATATGTAAAGACACTTTCATTTTTGGGTGAACTGTCCCTTTAAATCCATCACGAGTGTCACATCTGGTTCCTACTGGCATTTTATTATTGTCACACAAATATGAAAAATCAGGTTTCTCCATATAATAAAGTTGTGTGCTCCTGTCTGATTGTGGCTATTCATGAACAACTGTGTGAAATGAAAGACAGAGATTACTCATTGGTCATGCCTGAGGAATATCACCTGTGATATTCCTGTGAAGGAAGCTGTGAATCAGAAGTGACCCTTATTAGAAAGCGTGCTGGCTGTCATTCACTGAGAGGGATTACTTCATTGAGGACCACACACATTTAGCACCTACAGCATCACTATGCATCATCACTATCGCGTTGATTACCATGTCACTAATGATGGAGATTGCATAGTTTACAAAATATCATAATTAACATATTTGTGAAATATTCATATATCCTGCATAATTTCTGTTGATTTAATTTCTTTGCCTAACCTATGCTTGTATTTATTTTGTCAACAGGATTCTGGCCACAGCAGGAGCCCACATGAATATTTCATTAGACCTGCGCACACTCAGGGCTGTGAGGGTATTACGGCCCCTTAAACTGGTTTCTGGCATTCCTAGTATGTTTACGGTTCTTTGAAGTTCTTAATCAAACATTGTGTTGTTTCATTTCAAATTACAGTATGAGTATTTCACTGCATCCTAATCAGGTGTAAAGTGATAAAACTAGACATAAAATGCAAAAAGCTACATGCAAGGTATTTTCTTTGTTGTCAAGTGTCCAATTATTTTTGTAGCTGCACAAAGAAATCCCACTGGTCCAAAAACCCACTCCATGTATCTGATTTGTCACATCACACTTGTTTAGGACACAGTGTTATAGATTTTCTTTTACATGTGGATGCTGTAGTGTTAAAGTTTTTCCACATGTGAAGGAATTAATAGTACTGTTTAATATTTATGTTTTGATTATTTATGTGCAGTAAGGTTTACTGATATCTATGTATATTCATGTTTTTTTTTTTTAAGGTCTGCAAATAGTTCTTAAATCCATAATGAAGGCGATGGTGCCACTGCTACAGATTGGTCTGCTGCTGTTTTTTGCCATTCTCATGTTTGCGATTATTGGATTAGAGTTCTACAGTGGAAAACTCCACAGAAGATGTGTAGCTTTTTCAAACATTACAGGTAAGGATGATCACACTCTGACAGACACAGGAACAAGAACATGCACAGACCCACACATCCACATATGTACAGATATAGTGTACATCAACATGTTTATTTTGTGAGTGGACTATACACATATGCACGTTATTAAAGATTACATTTAAGATTACTATTGACAAAAACACCATCATTTACATTTGCAAGAGCAGAAAATAAAATTTGGCAATCCCTCATGGGTCCGTACAGACCTGCCAGTCACGGGCTTGGCTCCTCCCATACAAGAAGTAAACACTTCATCCTTTTACTAGCTGCATGATAACAAATAGCAAAACAAGCAAACAAATGACACAAATACACTTATACACTTATAAATTTAACACTTGTACAGTAAGTATGCAATTCATAAAAAAATAAAATCTTTCTTCATCTCATGCAGACTCTGAGAGAGCAGACTCATCTGAGCTTGACTTCCCGTGTGGGGCCAAGCTTTGTCCTGAAAATTATAACTGCACTGGCCCCTGGCAAGGACCCAATGATGGCATCACTCAGTTTGATAACATCTTATTTTCCATACTCACTGTCTTCCAGTGCATCACCATGGAAGGCTGGACAGCTGTACTCTATAATGTGAGTTACTCTCTCAGCTGAACGATATGTAGCAGTTCTGTTCCTGTGTTTGAAATTATGTCACTTCTGTATTGTAATCCTAATACATACAATTTTAATTTTATTGTAGTCCAGTGTTGAATTGTTACTTCATGTTAAAGTTTTCTCAGGAGATCTTGGTTGTAAAGTACACTGATTGAGTTTTTAGTTGGATGAGTATGTCTTTGCTTTTTGTTGATACCATGACTTTGGGAGACGTTGATCTGTTCTGTTCATGCAGGCATCTTACATTTACATTGTTCCCTAATCCTGTTCCTTCTGTTCCTGTTCCTTCTGCACTTATGGTTGGTCCATTTTAGCTGAAATAGTTGCAATTTATGTTGGAAGAACTTCCTCTTTCTGTGTTTTATCCAACTATGATCGTATTCATACACTGGTTTTACATACTCTACAGCATGGAACACTGTGTAGATTTCCCCTGACTTCTGATTTTCTTTCTAGCTGATTCAAGCACAGTAACATCTCCCTTTTCATAACAAGTAACATTTGAAAGGGTTTGTCAAAGTGGTTTTATCTCCAAACAGCTAGATTATTGGAGCTTTTGGTGAAATTAGCATGGATGGTTGACTGCTATCATACTAGTGCCATTTATAGGCTCTGTTCCTCACTGTCATCCAGTAGTGCAGATATCTGAGTTTGGAATTTAATTTTCTTAGTTTTAATATGTAATTTTTGTGGAGGAGGACTTACTCAGGCTTTCATGCATTTAGTTTGAGATAAAATATTTATATAACAAAAAGAATCCTAGAGACAATGTTTGAAGGAATTGGAAGGATTGGAGGTGTTACTGTTTCACCTCTGTTGTTTATTCATGATTGTTGACAGTGAGTCAATGACTACATTGATTGCTTTTACCAAGTGCCAAATAAATGTGCACTGAAAAGACCTGTCAGTCCACTTCTGGGTAGTTACACTGCAACATCCATTAAAACAAGAATTGTAATTTGTATTTATTAAGCTGACTTTAAAATGTTGGTTTCTGGTACTTTAAGGAAAATCTTGAAAAGCCATGGACATTTCTAGAGACTTTTATTTTGTAGTTAGACCCACCTTTAAAATATCTCATCTGGTGAAAATGATCCTTTTTGGGTCTGATTACTTTAAAATTATTTTTAAAAATCATGATCTCATAATTTTGAATGTCTGGAAGAATCCACAGTGTTTTAATCAGTCACATGGAGTCATGCGTTGACGTGAGTCATGCTGCCACAGTTAGAGGTGTTTTTCACACTCATAACTGAGCTGATGCAGCTGCGTCGGGATGCGGGGAACACCCTCTCAGCTCAGCTGGGCAACAATGCCACCTGCCCACACACTGATCACACCCTTTGCACTGCTGAGCAGAGCCCCACTGAATTGTCACCATTGCAAGGGCAGGGTTTATGGTTTTCTGACCATCTGAACCCAGGAATTTAGTAGATTTAGTAGCTCCTCCAAATTAAAATAATAATAAATCATTTTTGTTATTTTAATCAATTCCTGTTTTGTGTTTGCACAGACCAACGATGCCTTAGGCTCTACTTGGAATTGGCTCTACTTCATTCCTCTAATAATAATTGGCTCCTTCTTTGTGTTGAATCTGGTATTAGGAGTCCTGTCAGGGTAAGTATTGTTTTCCACAAATGACTCTTAAAACAAACTGACTCTACATCTAACCTGATGTCTGAGCTGACACAGGGGTAATGAGTTTTATCAGAGGTTAATGTGAAATGTATTAACTTCATCTCTGGAGACAAGAGGTAAGATTAAGTTACTACACATACAGTGGCTTTGTCTGTTTCTCTTTCTACACATCTCTAATTTTTCTGTATTCACAAACTAAAGTTTTTTTATATATATTTTTGAATAAAGTATTTTGTGTTCATCAAGGCTGCATCTATTTAATGAAAAAGACAGTTAAAACCATAATATTGTAAAATATTGTAATAAAAAGCAAGCTAAATGTGCATACTTCTCGTGTCATAAAACGTATACATTTAAATATGACGAAATACAGTACAATAGTAGAGAAATTTGATGACATACCTCTTTGTCATGTACTATAATGCGAGTATTTGTAAGTTAAATTCATTACCTTAACATTCATCAATATATTTTATGTCCAAAACTTTTTTCTTTATCTGTTTCTTCATGGGAATTTTTTTTTTTTTATAAAATGTTAAAGGGGTCATGTGATGATATTTTCAAAGATTATTATTTTATGTACAGGTGCATCTCAATAAATTACAATGTCATGGAAAAGTTAACTTATTTCAGTAATTCAGCTCATATTGTGAATCTTGTGTATTAAATAAATTCAATGCACACAGACTGAAGTAGTTCAAGTCTTTGGTTCTTTTAATTGTGATGATTTTGGCTCACATTTAACAAAAACCCACCAATTCACTATCTCAACAAATTAGAATACTTCCTCAGACCAATTAAAATTTTTTTTAGTGAATTGTTGGCCTTCTGGAAAGTATGTTAATTTACTGTACATGTACTCAATACTTGGTAGGGGCTCCTTTTGCTTTAATTACTTCCTCAATTCGGCGTGGCATGGAGGTGATCAGTTTGTGGCAATGCTGAAGTTGTACGGGATCCCAGGTTTCTTTGACAGTGGCCTTCAGCTGATCTGCATTTTTTGGTCTCTTGTTTCTCATTTTTCTCTTGACAATAGCCCATAGATTCTCTATGAGGTTCAGGTCAGATGAATTTGCTTGCCAGTCAAGTACACCAACACCATGGTCATTTAACCAACTTTTGGTGCTTTTGGCAGTGTGGGCAGGTGCCAAATCCTGCTGGAAAATGAAATCAGCATCTTCAAAAAACTGCTCAGCAGAAGGAAGCATGAAGTTCTCCAAAATGTATTGGTAACCAGGTGCAGTGACTTTGGTTTTCAAAACAATGGACCAACACCAGCAGATGACATTGCACCCCAAATCATCACAGACTGTGGAAACTTAACACTGGACTGGAAGCAAAATGGGTTATGAGCTTCTCCATCCTTCCTCCAGACTCTATGACCTTGGTTTCCAAATGAAACACAAAACTTGCTCTCATCTGAAAAGAGGACTTTGGACCACTGGGCAACAGTCCAGTTCTTCTTCTCCTTTAGCCCAGGTAAGACGCCTCTGATGTTGTCTGTGGTTCATCAAATTCCTTGACACTTCTGTGTGTGGTGGCTCTTGATGCCTTGACCCCAGCCTCAGTCCATTCCTTGTGAAGTTCACTCAAAATCTTGAATCTATTTTGCTTGACAATCCTTATAAGGCTGTGGTTCTCTCTGT
Organism: Carassius auratus; assembly: GCF_003368295.1. Taxonomy (NCBI): domain Eukaryota; kingdom Metazoa; phylum Chordata; class Actinopteri; order Cypriniformes; family Cyprinidae; genus Carassius; species Carassius auratus. Next base: position 142,532 of record NW_020527519.1, on the reverse strand, counting down.
TGTTTATAGATCTTTTTCTTCCTCACTTTTCCTTCCACTCAACTTTCTGTTAACATGCTTGGATACAGCACTATGTGAACAGCCAGCTTCTTTGGTAACAAATGTTTGTGGCTTACCCTCCTTGTGAAGAGTGTCAACGATTGTCTTCTGGACAACTGTCAGATCAGCCATGATTGTGTAGCCTAGTGAACCAAACTGAGAGACTATTTTGAAGGCTCAGGAAACCTTTGCAGGTGTTTTGAATTGATTAGCTGATTGGCATGTCATCATATTCTAATTTGTTGAGATTTAATTGATGTGTTTTTGTTAAATGTGAGCCACAATCATCACAATTAAAATAATCAAAGACGTAAACTACATCAGTCTGTGTGCATTGAACTTATTCAATACACAAGTTTCACAATTAGAGTTGAATTACTGAAATAAATTAAGTTTTCCATGACATTCTAATATATTGAGATGCACCTGTATTAGGTGTAGCAGTATACATTAGCATGCTTTATGTTCAAGAAACACATTATTTTCACATACTGTGTAGCTCTTGTAGTCTTTCTAAAGTGTGTTGATTTCTACAAATCCTTTTCCTCCAAAAAGCTCAGTGTGCTCTGATTGACCAGCTGACCCTAGTGCATTGTGACTGACACAACATCACAAGCATGTGTCAGAAATGTAACCATAATCACAAGCTTCAGCTTCCAAAGCAATTATAAAGAAAGTTAATAATGTTGTGAGTTTGTACGACTTGAGCAGAATGTATCAGAGGGGAGCGTGACTCTGCCAACACACAGCTACATAACACACTAAAGAAAAAGGAATACATAAAAAGCATCATATGACCCCTTTAGCAGTGATGATGTAATATGCAGATGCCACAAGTTGGTGTGATTTCAACTTTAAAAAATGATGCAAATTGGGATGCAGCCTCTCTCTCTGCCTTTCATTCCTTCACTCTGCAGGTGAAACATTTTGATAAATTAAGTGTGTCATCACTGTGGCTCTTCTCTGTGTGGGTAATTGTATGCTGTTGGCTCATGTAGGGAGTTTGCTAAAGAGCGAGAGCGGGTAGAGAACCGAAGAGCCTTCATGAAGCTCAGGAGGCAGCAACAGATTGAGAGGGAGCTGAACGGATATCGGGCCTGGATCGACCGTGCAGGTACTCTTACATACTGAGCTGGCAAATGCACCATGCAAAACAAATAAAGTAAATCAAATCTGTCAAAACACTCTGTGCCACAGCATCGCCCCATACTGCAGCAGATGCTCAGAGTCATTAAAAAGAGACACACTTGTTGAAGAAAATGCTTCTATTTTGCTATTTTTTTTTTCATGGCAAATTATATTTGCTATATATCAACAATCCGAATGAAACATAAACTAGAAATAGACATTTCAGAATGCTGTAAATGAAAGCAGTTAAATTCCCAAAACCTAATGATAATGTTCATCAGCATGATTTAAAAATTATCCAGAATGCACTTTGTGCTAGAAGCAGGAAAATCTGAAAATAAAAAGTGGTGCACATGATCAATGTCATTAACTTGCTTGTTTAATGATCTAGAAAAAGTGCAAATCTTAAATATTTATTATTCATTGGTTCTTTTTCCATTCATTTTCCAATATCCTATATAAATAAATTTGATTGCCAGTTTTTCAGCGAATTGTATGTGCACAACTTGCTAAAATTCAAATGTGTTTTTATTTTGCAGAGGAGGTGATGCTTGCAGAGGAGAACAAGAATTCAGGACCTTCTGCTTTGGATGGTGAGATGTTTGACCTGTTGGCTGTTTTTCTCTCATTTCCCACGTAGATTTGTGGGATGCAGTTTTTTAATTATGTGTCAGGGTTAGGGTCATATGATTATTTTGAACACAATAGTAAATACACAGTCTCCCTCTCCCAGATTTCATCATTTATTCAATAGCCTGTTATGGAGTATAAAGTCTGTTCTGTTCCCATAAAACAGCACAGGGTTTGTAAATTCAATAGACTGATGTCACAGTAAACAAAACGCCATGGTTCTCTTGGAGCACATCTGTGAAGTGAAGACCCACCACATGACATCCAAACCCTATACAAGATGACAGGTTTTCCCCAGAATCATTTTATTAAATGTTTATTGACAGCTTCCCAGAGGCTGTGTGAATGGAAAACAGGCCGTTACCATGGTGAACCGTTATTTCGATTTCCCTGCTGTGAACGTCCCATCATCCCATTTAACATGATTGTCTTAAAAAACTGGACCCTATATGGAAAACATTTTTTTAGGGGTTCAGGAGAGACTGAGACCTGTTTTGGTCCTTGTAAATGAGGCTTGACAGCAGTAAGTATCCAGGTTGCACTCTGAAGAAAGGATAGAACATAAAATGTAATTGCAGGCATTCGTATTTACTTTATTGTTGCCATGACAACAGCGAAATCTAACAAGCGGATTTATTTGCAGTTGAATGCATCCCTTAGTGCAAGTTATTAGGCTAGAAGCTTTGATTAAATTGGGGAACTTTCAGTTCTGCTGTCTAGCCTGTTATATTTTAATGATTGAGAAGTAAATTATTACAGCGGAGTGATGGCTGTACATTTGTCATATAATGTCCTAAACTGGCTGCAGTTTTCAGTGACACATAGTTTCTCTGTAGGCATTTAAAGCATAAATTCAGCAGGACTGAATCAAAGCCAGCCTAAAAATGTTCAGTGTTTATGAAAAGTTACCATCATTGATTAAAAAAAAAAAAAAAAAAGTAAATAATTTCCAGGTAATATTTTAATCATTTGCTTTAGGTTCAGTTTTTCTACCTACTCTGGGGCTACAGATGGAAATTAGTCACCCTGACACATTTAGATTTTTTTGTTTTTATTCATTGTTTAATTTAAGTGTTTAATTTAATTTAATGAATTAATAATAATTTAAGAATTATTTTTATTTATTTATAATTGGGAAAATGTAATAGAATAATTTCCCACACGACATGGGCAGGGCTATTCAGCGTGATGTGACCAAAATGCAAATCAAGGGTCTGTCAATGTTTTATAACACTTAAATACTTTCATATAATTTCAGTTATTTGTTTAGTTTGAAAAAAGAGAAAAATAATAAAATAAGATCAATTGATGTTATTTGGTATGTGTTCTCAGTGCTAAAAAGAGCCACCACAATAAAGAGAAGAGGGGTGGATGATGTTCGGAGAACTCCAGAGGAACAGTATGCTGACATATCGTCTGTAGGTGAGTGGTTTCCTCCCACAAGTCTCCTTCATATCCTGTCTAGATGATGCTAAATATTCACCCACATGTCATTATATGCACTTTTTCAGAATATCATTCATATACAACTGAAATAATCTCCTTACTCAATCAAGAACTATACAAAAGTGGATCAAGTTTATAAATATTTTTGTCCATCAGGGATGCCATTGAACAGAGCCAGCATACGCAGTGCTAAAAGAGGACCAACGTCCTATTTTCGTCGGAAAGAGCGCATGCTACGGATCTCCGTTCGCCGTATGGTGAAGACTCACACCTTCTACTGGATCGTTCTGAGTCTGGTGGCCCTCAACACTTTCTGTGTTGCTATCGTACACCACAAGCAGTCTCAGTGGTTGTCTAATCTCCTTTGTAAGACCACAAGCAAAATTTAACTTTTCTCTCTGAGGATATGCTGTCATACATGATCAAGTTTAAAGTGATTCCTTTCTATTGCAGACTATGCAGAGTTCCTGTTTCTGGGCCTGTTTCTTACAGAGATGTTTCTCAAGATGTATGGACTCGGACCAAGACTATATTTCCACTCCTCCTTCAACTGCTTTGATTTTGGTGTAAGTGTCATCCTTCCCATACTCTTCTTTGTAAAAAGATAGCACTACAGTGCAAGTGTCAACGAGGATGAAGGTGATGACTCCAAAAATGAGTTTTCATGAATTTTTTTTATCATGTAAGATAAAAGCAGTGCAAAGAAAAAAGAGCAGATGAAACCGTAAATCTAATTTGATCTTTCTTGAAGTTACGCTTCTCCACTCCGAGCACTATGGACATGTCTCTAATTTCTATGTAAATTTGAGAACCCAGCACTGAATATCAATATGTAGCTTTATTTATGTATAATGCAGTTGTAGTTCTGGACTGTGTCATTATATAATGATTAGTCTATTGGATGATATTTCATTTAATCAGAACATTTGCACCTTGCCCTATCATTTATACATATCCTGTTACATTTTTTTAAATGAGTAAATCTCATGTTTTCTGTTTGAAAACTATAAAACTAGTTCTAACATACAATTAATGATTGATTTAATTTTGTATTAAATATGTGCGTGTGTGTGTGTGTATATATATATATATATAGAGAGAGAGAGAGAGAGAGAGAGAGAGAGCATATGTCTACATATAGATAGATAGTCTCATTTACCATTGTGTGGTGAAGTTTCGTTGTTGAATTTCATTAGGTAAGTATCATTTGTTGTGCTCTATACATCACTAACCAAACAGACAGTGGACCTTTTCTCCTTGTGAAATTTTGCTAATGTGACCATACCTTTAGACAGATTTGTTTACATCATTGACATCATCATTTTGGCATATATCTAAAGAGGAGCAATTCCTGAATTCCATCCAGGTGATAGTGGGGAGCATTTTTGAGGTGCTGTGGGGGTTCTTCAGACCTGGCACATCCTTTGGGATCAGTGTTCTGCGTGCCTTGCGATTGTTGAGAATTTTCAAGATCACAAAGTAAGTGCAGGCTTTCCTGACATAACACCCTCTTGGGTTTGTTTGTTTCTTGCAGAGACAATAATCTATTTATTGACGTCTTTGCTCTGTTCTGGTTGTCCCTATTTTGAACTTAGAGATGCTGTATTTGTGTTTTGTTATTAAGGTACTGGGCATCCCTGAGGAACCTGGTTGTGTCTCTGATGAACTCCATGAAGTCTATTATCAGTTTGCTCTTCCTGCTTTTCCTCTTCATTGTGGTCTTTGCACTTCTGGGCATGCAGCTCTTTGGTGGAAGGTAATAACTTATCAGTCAAGCGCAGACAGCGCCTGTAGACAGTTTTAAATATGGATTTATCACTGAAAATGTTTGAATGCAACACCTGTAGTTATGAGCTGCTCTTTATGTCATTTGCAATAACAATGTTAAATCTTCAGCTTGCTTTAATCCTGACTCAGCAATATCCATATCGAACATGGCATTACATTTCATGCCAAAAATAGTGTTTAGAGTGGAACTATAACTCTATGTGACAGGTGTAGCTAGACAATAGAAAATAGATCAGGTCCAACCGGTTGGAGAAAAGCAAATAATCTATTATTCAGTAACCTGGTCAGATGAATAAAATGGCTTGCAAATATGTGTTTTTTCTTTATAGGTTCATCTTTGAAGACTACACACCCACTAATTTTGACACTTTTCCAGCAGCCATAATGACAGTGTTTCAAGTAAGATTTCACCCAGTTGTAATCTGAGTATAATGCAAGAGTCTGGATGTTTCTTAGTGAAAAATGGCTTAGAAGGAAGGCTAATTAATTAAACCAAGATTTAATTGCATGGATAGAGAGGAATCAAAGCACAGAACAAAAACATACTTTGTCACAAAACATAATCTATCTTCCCTTTATAATAATGAAAATAAAACAAAAAAGTTCCAGCACAGAAAAAAATCCTTTAAGGCCCAAACTAAATTTGTAGATTTTGTTTCTGTGGCAAATGTGTGCACAAAATCATTAAAATTCTTGGGAATGGAATTTGGTAAAATATTTTATTGGTATCTCTTTTAATGGTAGCAGAACATTTTTAATAAACAGACATCCAAGGGGAAGCATCTGTAAAATTATTCTGCTGAAATATGGGAAGCTTTCTGTAAAGGCCTGAAATAAGTTCACTTTGTTTCTAGATTCTCACTGGCGAGGACTGGAATGAAGTCATGTACAATGGAATTCGGTCTCAAGGTGGCGTGAAGTCGGGGATGTGGTCATCTGTCTACTTCATTGTTCTAACTCTGTTTGGAAATTGTATCCTATGTTGAATCTTTCTCTATCCATGACCAGCAATACATAGTGTGTGTGTGTGTGTGTGTGATATTCTTAAGGTCTTCAATCATTCTTAAGTCAACGTGGAATCAAAATTGACCTTATTTTCTTCCTAATACACATTCCTTTTCTTTCTGTGCATGATTTTTCACTACAGTTTTCTCTGTGGTCCTTCAACAAAATGCATCTTGCTTTTTTTATTTGCCTGTCATTGCTAAGCTTATAAGATGATTGCACGTTTACTTGAAACTCTAAGCTGATTGCATAATATTGTATGTTGGATTAAATCTGTCCCCCTTGGTTTTGGTGGTTATTGCTGTATAGCTCATTGTTTTAAACCAAAATCCTTGACAAATGGTCAGATACACTGCTCAACGTCTTCTTGGCTATCGCTGTTGACAATTTGGCCAATGCCCAGGAGCTCACAAAGGTATATCCAGCAAGGTTCTTTTAGCTTTGTATGTTGAAGGATTTGTAAGGCGATTGTATAACGAAAAATGCCTTGCTGTCCCAAAGGATGAAGAGGAGGAGGAAAAGGCGTTTAATCAGAAACATGCCCTGCAGAAAGCCAAGGAAGTTGGGCCCATGTCCTCTTTCATGTCCTCAGAGTAAGTGAACCAAGTACACCCTTGCCTGCTTGTTCGCCCTCTCACAAGAGATGCTAATATACCAACTAACACTACTAACACCAGTTTTATGTCTGAGATATTTTAGTCTGGCTTCAGAGACATCTAAAATGGCATGTCTGCCAAGTATACCTGTAGAACTTTGAAGCTTTAGAACCTGGCCATATTGACCTAGATGCACAAGCTAGTTTGAGTCTAAAGGGGTACTGCTGTATTGATGCCAAAGTATGTAAACAGTTAAAGTCTTGCATTTACAGATCTATCTTTCACTCTGTACCATTTAAATTAAATGCTACACAGTTACAGAAAAATTAAAGAAAAAGTTTTACAACTTTGAGGGTTTTGCTTTCCTAGATAGTTTGCGAAAGGCAGTTACTTGAGACCAGCAAAATTATTTACCCTTGTTGAAGGTTGTACACAATGTTCTTTCGGTTGTTTTTTGGGGGCTCTTTATTCTCAAAACACAATTATTTGCTTCAAAATCAACAGCAAGTTGTCATAGCAACCGGCAAGCCTCCCAGTCTTTGAAGGGATGAGTCTATGATGTTGTCATAGAGATGACTTTGTTCCCGTCAAAAAGAGAATTAAATAGTTAAAATAATGCCTTTACACTGTTCAGCCTGGATTTGTAGTCATATGTTATATCCTTTGCAAGAACATCCCGCTAGCCTAAATCTTAGCGAATCTAATGGCTAAAAAGGGAGGTTTAACCCACTGATAAAAGTTTCTATAACAGGAGTTTATACACACATGCATCTTTCTGTGATTTGGGGAATTTAACACTGCATGGATGTGTGATGTCAGACTCCTGGAGTTGAGCATGTGCAAGTTGGGATGACCAGTCATAGTGTGTCCTCAACATTACAATACAATCACCTTTACATCTCTTGATTGATCATAGACTCTTGAGAAGCAAAATATTCATTTTTTTATTTTCATTGATAGCACAGTACATTTAGTGACTTGAGTTAGTTTTTCTGACTTGAGAGTGGTTATACATCATGAAAGTCCCTGTAAGCATGGATTCACCTCTGCTAAAATGTAATTTAATACTGGAGGTGATATATAAGGTGCTTCCTGAACCCATTAGGTACTGTGACTAAAAGGAGAAAAAGTAGTGTGGAAAAGTGTGAAATTTTCAGTCAAGAAATGTAAAATCAGGGTCCAAAATAACTTTTTGCTACACTTTTTTGCCTCTAGCAAGTGATATGAGAAAGAATTATACATGATACATGTGTATATATATATATATATATATATATATATATATATATATATATATATATATATATATATATATATATCGCAATTAGGGATGTAACAAACTCACTTAACTTAAAATGCGATATGATTCACGATACAGACTTTGCAATACAATTTTCTCACAATATTTTTGAACAAAATTTCAAGCCAAATTATAAATGAAAAGATGTTCTTTCATTATTGCTGCACATTTCTTTGTGAAATGTAAATATTTCAAATCCAAAATCATATAAACAAATCATAAAAGCAAAAGTAATCACTTCATATAAACAAAATAAGGGTTTGCTTGTGCCCTTTACATTTAAAATTAGAGGCAACCACTGCATTTCAATCACAGTCCAAACAAAGATCCTGCATACATGCTGCATGAGCAGTTTTTTTCTAAATAAGATGTATGATTTAAAAATGTGAAATTTGACTTTGTGAAACTATAATGCATAAAAACATACCTTAACAAAACAAAAACAGCTGAAGGGCTGAAAAGAGCGCAAATTAACTTTCTGACAGCAGGTGGCAATTATGGAACAGCAGCATTCTAGCATTTCTTTGGTTACTGCTGTAAACAAAACAGTGTTACGCTTATAAACACTACCTTACTATGCATTATACAGAGGTAAGATGAAAAGAAAATGCCATTTAAACTTTTCTGAAGCTTTCTGAAACTTTTCACAATTCATTTAACATTTGACCAACTTAAAATGTCTCTTATTTTTATAGATTTTCCACCAGCTCATTCCGTGCGTTGTTACATCCCTAAGGGTGATTTATTTATTTAGCTGTTTACCTTGCCTATTAGTGACAGATAGCACAAACAGCATTATTTATAGGATCATGTACAAGATGAGTCAGTGTTCATCTTGTTGTGAATCTGCACCTGTCACGAATATGTTAAGCTACTTTGTGATTTTCTTTTTTATCATATTCATTTGGTGGCTTAATGAGAGAAATATTGTGTTGCCACATGGAGTTCTGGAGAAAGAAAATCATCTCAGCCTTCTAGATAAACTACTAATGGTATGCTTTCCACTGTGATTAAAGTTTTTAGAGGAGACATGAGTATTTTTACAAGATAGTTTATATCTTTCTAATCTTAAGACATTCTTTTACATGTCTTACATCATTCTTACAGTTTATGTTGAATTGCAACATTATACATTATTTATTATAGTTGCTAGACATCGGCAAATTGATTTTTCCTCAAATCCAGCTTTTATTCTCATTTGGTGCTTGGCAAGTGTTATATTTGGACCCTGTGAAAACATTTGTTGTAATATATTATATACTTATATACTTTTTAGGGGGCATGCTCGCAATTTGAAATAACTAATAACCAATGTTTGTGATGAGTGTCACTGTATAGAAAAGAGGCTTTACTGTCATTACTGAATGATGAGAGACTAATATTATACATGTTTGCTGGACAATTACTGAAAACAAAACCAAACAAACAAGATTCTGTATGAGGCAATGGAGGCCATGCCTTTGTCAGAATAAATTGATGTATGATGTGAAAACCACAGGGTCTCTTCTCTACTGCATTTTGGGAGATAATTTGAGAGCTGGTTGGTTGTCAGTGAACTCAGACTGGAAGTTGTGGCCTGTGGCATTTGGATCTTGCATGTTTACTTCATATTAAAAAAGGCTGTTGCAGCATGTCTGAAACTGCTTGACGAGAACTGGGAAATGAATGCATGTCTTCAGTTAGCATGACAACTATGGACGTCATCCCTGGGAAATGCAAATGTATGACCAGTTGACTACTAAAGAAGTAAATCGGGGTGCTTTCTCTTTCTGATATTGTGTGCTTATGCATATGGATCCCATTTATATATGTCTTATATCTGTGCCATGTTTCTTACTGTCTCAGCATTTCAAAATGTTCCAGAATACTGTTGCTTCTTATCTAATATAATTACCATCATGTTGTCATGTGACGCTTTGCTGCCCTGCTACACAGCCCAAAACTTTTTTCTTTTTAATTTGTAAAAAACTTTGTGACTTTAGTTCAGTTGTAACATTGGCTTATAATCAGAAATAGTATAAATACTATTATACTGTTTAATGTTAAACTTAAAAAACAAAAACAAATTGACTTTAGCAGAGCATTGAAATACAACTGAAAAACAGTATTTGCCTCTGCTTTAGTCAATGACCTTTTGGGCTGTGATGCTTGGCTTGTTTTGTCCTTGTTCTTGAAAGCACTAATGTCTTGTTTTTAACCAATCGCTCGTTGATTACACGGACCACACAAGAGTACAAGTACCAGTAAGTAATAGTCTGTTTATTTCCATTTTAACATTCAGCACCCCCTAATTTATCTATCTGGGTGAAGCTTTCTTTTCCACCATCTCTATCAAATGTCTGATTTCACATTTTCAAGTCTGATCTTTGGTTGGAATTTGATTTGTCAGTTTCCTGCAATGAAATTTCCTGCACTCTTTTCTCTCTCCATTCTGAAATCTACTCTATTTCCAGTTTCGCTGTTTAGTGTTTCACTTTGATATTGCAACTCTATCCAGTTGTTTTCCATCTCTGCTGTTGTTAAAAGCTGGACCATGAATTCCAGTCACACAAAAATATAAAGTCATGAAAAAAATTTAATGGACCCTTTCTACCACGTTGCAGAGTATTGTTAACAACAGTCTGTTAAATGTTTTGCCTACAGATACTTCGGTTCTCATATTGAGCTACCCTGCTGACCTGACCAGTGCACCTGGTCACCATGATGTTGTTGTTTTTTTTATGCCGGTGCCCTACATATTTCTTAAATAGTAAAATGTTCTTGGTAAATCAGCTGTCAACTGAATGATCTAAGCCAGTGGTTCTCGACTGGTGGGTCGCAGGATTCCTTGGGTAAACACTAAATGTGGACAAAAATTAGATATTTAGAATAGCAATATAAATAGTCAACATTTAATGGGAAGGAAAAAAATATTTTTGTCATCTGTCCAATCAAAATTTAATCTGCAAATTAATCTGTCACTTGGAAGAAGCTGCACAAGTGTATTCCAGTGTTGACAAGATGTGTTTTGTACAATTAATTATTGGCTGCTAAGAGCATGAGTCCATTGAAACCAAATATTTAAACTCTAAATGTAATGTTAAACTGAAAGCAAATTGCTGATTTTGATGGACCAAAATAGCTCATGGTTGGAATAATAAATGTCAATGTTTAATTTTTGAGATTTGTAAAACTTTCAGAAATAAGAAGAAAAAACAAAACAATAAATGAATAGATTTTTTATTTTTTTTTAAAATCAATTAGAGTAAAAGAGTTCTGAAGCGAAACCAACTGAGAACCACTGGACTAAGTTGGTCTTTTCAGAAGGGTAGAAAGGGTTTTGTTATGCTCAGTGCTAATTTAATATAAACAATTGTTGTGGCATAGCAGCTGAATATTTAGTTTGGCATTCAGTCTTATTGTGTGTCCACTCTCTTTTTCCTTAGGAGGAGGAGGAGGCCCTACCTGTACAGAAAGCGTGCAATTCACCGGAGCCGTGCGGCCTACTCCTTTGAGGATTCAGAGAGTCTGGCTGATACTCGTCCATTCAATGCCTCTAACTCTTTCATGTCCAGGAGAGAGAGGAGGAGGAGATTGACCATGTCAGTTTGGGAGCAGAGGACCAGCCAATTGCGCCGACATAGACAGATGTCCAGCCGCGAGATCCTTTTCAGCAGCCCCAGTGAGGAGCACGATGGACCACCTGGCTGCCATCACCACAAGAAGCCTGGAATATCTCCATCTAACAGCAAGCGCAGAGCCATAGAGGCCACAACAACAACCACCATGCCAGAGGCTACCTTGGAGCCACCTATGCCTATGGACATGCCTGTGGATGAGCAAGCTCTGTCCATTCCTATTCCTGAACCCCCTTTAGCTATTCCAATACCGGAGCCACCAATGCCTGTGGACATATCCGCCCCTGAACCCCCAGTGACGCTGAACCTACCCCTGACAGAGCCGTCTGAATCAAAGACCTCTCCCGAGGGCACTCTAGACATCAATAACCATTGCCCCAGACTGACTGGAAACAGGCGGCAACGGGCAGTCCGTAAGTACAGGCCTCCTGCACAGGGGGACATGCTGACCCCTGATATGGGCCCCAGGACCCGACGCCTACGCCACCGGGAACTTAACACAGATGCAAGGGGTAAAGAGACACCACTAGGAGATGGTGATGTTGACAGTAGAGAACAAAGGCCAGGGAATGATGGAGATGAAAATGATTTAAAGAATGATGGAGAGACCATTCCAGACAGCAGTGTGCTTGAACAGAGGTAGTTTGTTTTATTATTTATTTTGATTTTTTATTTATTGTTTATTTTGAAATCGTATCAGTTTATATACTTTATATACACAACTGTTTTTTTTGTAAAGAAAGTAATACTTTTATTTAGCGAGGGCAAATTAAATTGATCAAACAATATTTATGATATTACAAAAAATATTTTCTTTTAAACTTTCTATTTATCAAAAAATAAAAAAAAAAAAAAAAAAAAACTGTGTATCATTGTTTCAACAAAAATATTAAGCAGCACAACTGATATCAAATTGATAATAATAAGAAATGTTTCTTCAGCATCAAATTAGCATATTATAATAATTTCAGAAGGATAATGTGACAATGAAGACTGGACTAATGGCTGCTGAATATTCAGCTTTGCAATGTAAAACAAATGTGAGCGTCATGTTAAAGGGATAGTTCACCCAAAAATGACAATTTTGTCATTAATTACTCACTTTCATGTCATTCCAAACCCATAAGATCTTCATTCATCTTTGGAACACAAATTAAGATATTTTGAAGAAATCCATGAGATTTCTTAACTTGCATTTATTTTATCTATGTCCTTATGTTTCGGGGCCTTGACCGTGGTAGCTGCTATCTATGCAGGGTCAAAAAGCGCTTGGATTTCATCAATAATATCTTAATATGTGTTCACAAGATGAATGAAGGTCTTTAGGGTTTGGATCATGGTGAGTTATTAATGACAGAATGTTTATTTCTGGGTGAACTATTCCTTCACAGACCTTATTTTACTCCTAAATCACTTGAACTTTGTGAGGAAACTGGCAAATTGGCCTTTCAGGTTGATCTACAAATTGACATGACTGAACAGCTCTTTTCACATAACTTCATGGCGACAGTTTACATTAATTTCACATATAATTATTTATTTTTTTATAGCCAAGTACACAGTATTCTTTGTTAGAAGACTGGAGAGAGAAATTCAGCTATTAACTTCTTCTCTTCCACAGGCAGAACAAACCAGACAATTCTGAATCATCAGAAACCAAACCAGACAATTCCCCCCTCAAAAACCCACCTCAGGACTCAGAGCCTGCAACTCTGCAGCTCACTGACAGCACACTCCAGCAGTCCCCACAGGCAACTCTGAGTTCTGGCGAGAACGATAATAACAACCACGGATGCTTGAATCAGGATAAGTCCTCTCTCAACACCAGCATCGTGATAGAGGTCACCGACACTCAGCCATCCATGGAGCTGACCTCCATTACGGGTTTGAGCATCCCTGCACTTCTGATAACCCTACTGATAAGACCAGCTTGACTGATTGATGTTAGTTAGCGCTGGATTGGTGCTGGTCTAGCTAGAGGAAGACAGCAGAACCAAGCTGTTCATTAGCAATGGCCATTAACATGCTCTTCCTAGTGAAGCTGTTAAGCAAAAGAACATTTAGCTGGTTAAGCTACTTCAAAAATCCTAGTAGTAACACCATGACCAGCAACGCAAGTCTTCTCAGCAGGGAAAGTGCATAAATATAAACTTGTGTTATTTTATTCAGATTTCTTCTTATCAGTACAATACTTCACCTACAGCACACAACACTTTATTAGCACTTTATTATTAGACATAGTCTTATGTAATGTTTCATAAGCTGGTCAACTTTATAAATTAGTTAATCCTTAGATTTGACTCCAATATATTTCTAAAGCTCAAAAAGTACAGTCTCATTTTCTTTTTAAAGATTTTTAGCAAATTAATAATTGATCTTTTATATATTCCAATATATTCATATGTCCAATATAGAAGATCTATAATAGTTAATGTAGTACAATGTTATAATAATATTATAGAAGTATATATATGTATATGTAATAGCTATATTAATAATATTTTGTAACAAGCTCCCAGTTGTCTTCATTTAGTGAGTCATACTGAGTTGAAATAAACATAAATATAACACTAAAATTAAAAATAACAATAAATGTGAGATATTATATTTTTATTATAAATGATCTATAATGTTTTATTTTATAATATTTTATATATATATATATATATATATATATATATATATATATATATATATATATATATATATATATATATATATATATATGTTTATAATATCTGTTTTTATTTGATCTGTTTTTTTGTAAAACAAGCTCCCAGGTGTCTTCATTTACTGAGTTATACTAAGATGAAATAACCATAAAAATCCATAAAAGCTCCCAATTTCTAATATGCACCTGGATTTCACAGGTAATAGTAAAGATGTGGAGTCCTCAAAGACAGAAAAAGAAGAGGAAACCCCAGATGCACCGAAAGCCCCTCCTCCTGTCAGCATGTTCATCTTCAAACCCAACAACCCGTAAGGCTGAATGTTTATAGAACCACAGCTGTATTCTTTATTTTATGAATATTTTCTCATTTCGTCTCTTACTCTTTCTACTGTATTTTACATCTCTTTCACAGGGTCCGCAGGGCCTGCCACTATATTGTCAATCTTCGTTATTTCGAGATGTCAATCCTTCTTGTGATCACCGCCAGCAGTATCGCCTTGGCTGCTGAAGACCCTGTCAACACTAATTCGGACAGGAACAAAGTAAGAATTCCCCTCCACCGCCATGTCAACAGCATTTTCAATAATTCTGTATAAAACAACCATATGTAAATAGTTATGCTGCAGTTCTCAGATGGTTTAAATTAGAATTGCATTTGTGTTTTATTAAGTGCTTCTAAGGAAACTTAAAAGCAATGCTGAGTATCTTTAATTGACTTAATTTACACATTATCCATCATTAAATGACACAAATATTTTTGGATAATTTTCATGTTCTGCAGTATGACAGATTATATTTAAAACTACTTTAGACTGTAATTTCTCTATGCCTTTACAATGCATGCAAGTTTCATGACCTCATATTAAATGGAATATTGGGCTTTTAAAAATTTATTTGTCATCTTAAAAAAAAAATACTGACCTAACCTAACCCTACTGACCTAACACTTTTCATAATGCATGCATAGGAAATGTAATCTAAAATGTTGATAATTGTTTTTTTCCACATCCAGTGTCATTACAATTTCAATTCGTCTGTTACTTTGAATAAATGTTTTTTTTTTCATATAAATTCTTTCATTTTCGACAATATAAATAAATACACAGTAGATAGATGTTTGAGTTTCTTTGGTCCTGATGATATTTTTCCCTGTTGGTCATGGAGTGTTTGGCATAGAAATTAGCTAAACGAAATGTTGCAGGTTTTAAATTTCCCTAGTGACAGCACATGCATCAGCTGTATAAAACCACAGCTAATTACCTAGTAAGACTCTTCCAGTAATCTTGTGTGTATGGATTCGAATTACATAAACTATGTTCTCAATGTTTCAGAAATGCACAAACTTGTATTTAAATCTATACAGTGAGGATAATGTCAGTGCATTGACGTTGGCAGTTGATCCATGATGAAAATAGCAACATTCTGGCTTGTTCAAATTTTAGCAGTCAGTGGCAAACAATACTAACGTCTCATAAGTCTCATGTATTTTCTTGTTTGCTAATGCTGGCATTGTAATCCTTTTTGGATTACTGTCTTTATGTGTAATAGGTGCTACGCTACTTTGACTATGTATTCACTGGCGTCTTTACATTCGAAATGATAATCAAGGTAAGTTCATGGATTGTTCTGGCTTTCATGTGCTGTTTGTTCCTCAGTTAGTGTATGTATATATGCGATATATAACATAAATATGCTTTGTATGTTGCTATCATTTCTTTCTCAGATGATTGATCAAGGTTTGATCTTACATGATGGCTCCTATTTCCGTGACCTGTGGAACATTCTGGACTTCATAGTTGTGGTGGGAGCTCTGGTGGCCTTTGCTCTCACGTGAGTCAAATGAATCTAAACATGAGACAAGTGTAAATTAGCATTCCGTTGGTCAATCTGAAACATGTTGATGAAGCTTTTTAATTCCTTGTCAAATGCATTACTCAAATGTTTTGTTATTCATCTTCAAATTCCATTAATCGAGTGTGACAACTACATGAGTTATGTGAGGAAAAACATTCAAATTCTTGACACATATAGATGTTAGTTGATGCTCTCTTTTCTGTGTTGTAAGTGTAAAGGATTTATTTGTTCATTGTCTGTTTCTCATTTTTTTCTCTGTTGGTCTTCTTGTGGATTGTGGCTCACGGCATCTGGCAGGAATGTGATGGGGTAAACACATTCTCTTGTGATTTTGTGCCAATATAATAGTGTGTGTGTGTTTGTATCTGGACATGAGAATTAGGGCAGTTTTTTATTGTTTAGTTATATATGTTTTCATGTTATTCAGGAGTAACACAGGAAGAGACATTAAAACCATCAAATCACTGCGTGTTCTCAGAGTATTGAGGCCTCTTAAGACTATTAAAAGACTTCCCAAACTTAAGGTATGTGAACATGAAAGGAATACAGAACCATTCGCAAGTCAGGGGTCAAATGACTTGTTTGTTTGTTTATGAATGCATTAAATTGGTAAAATGCATTCATCACTTTCCCTCTTAGAAAGTGTTACATAAGATTATATTTAAAATAAATGCTGTTTTTTAACTTTAAAAATCATGGTTTCCACAAAAGTATTTGCAGCACAACTGTTTTTAACATTGGCAACAAATTAACAAATGATTTCTGAAGGATTATGTGTTTTTACAGTGGTTCGATCAAATAAATTCAGCTTTGGTGAGCATAAGAGGGTTCTTTCAAAATAAAGCTTTTTCAAATAATTTGTCTTTGAGTAGGTACAAATCTTTGTTGAATTGCAAAACATTATTCGATTAAGGAATCAGTTGAATACTTGATTAGTTGAACTGTGTGTATCTTGAAGTTGATTATTTGACAAATGTTGTCAGCAAAGCAGCAGAAGAGCTCAAATAAGAGGGAAAGTGATGAAACTCTCTTGCCATGTGTGAAAAGACTGCATAAGTATTTTCAGTTCCCAGTCCTCACACATGGGAACTCTCTCCAGTCTGACAGAGCTCTCAGTGTGTATGTGTGTTTGTGTATTTTGGGTTTGTGTATGTAAAAACGAGAGACATGGTGGAAGAGGTGGAAAAAGAGCCAGCAATGTGTGGAAAAAGATGCAAAGTGATAAAATGTGATAGACAGATTTAAGAGACAGAAGGACAATGTGATAGACAGATTAAGAGACAGAAGGACAACTGCTTTTCTAAAGCAGGGCAAATTTCATTGGAGACTTAAGGGATGCAAATTTCTCAGCTGGGAATCGATTGCTTTTTTTAACTGCTTTCATTTTGTACTGACCATTACAAGGACACTTTAGTACAAGAGTCAGCGGAAATATTTATAGTATCACCAAAGAATGGTCAAATAGGTCAATTTTACATGGCCAGAGTTTTGTCAGTGCATGTTTTTGTGCATGCATAATTTCAGTTATAAAACTTAAAATAAAATATGAATATTACAAGAAAATGCAAAAATTAAAATGTTGACATGGCATGCTAACTGAAATAGCATGTTTAAGTATTAAAATTACCAAAATAAAAACTGAAATAACAATAAAGCTTAAAAAGAAATAATACAATTGTTATTATCTGTCATTGTTCTTTCTCCCTTTTTGATTTGCAGGCCGTGTTTGACTGTGTGGTCACATCGCTAAAAAATGTCTTCAACATCCTCATCGTCTACAAGCTCTTTATGTTCATATTTGCAGTCATTGCAGTGCAGCTTTTCAAAGGGAAATTTTACTACTGTACCGACAGTTCCAAGGACACAGAAAACGAGTGCAAGTGCGTGCCCATTGCTGCAAAATTAATTCTAAATATAATTCTAAAATTTGTTCTAAAACCTCTCAGACATTATTCAGTGCTCAGAAGACTAGAAAATGTCAATGCTGCTATGATTAGAAGAATGACATTTTAGGAGCACAAAATCTTCCCTGCAAATGATGTGGAAAATGTTTTTTTCTTAATGCTTTATAGGGGTTACTACATTGACTATGACAAAGACAAGAAAAAGGAGAAACGAGAGTGGAAGAGACGTGATTTTCATTATGATAACATCATCTGGGCTCTGTTGACTCTCTTCACTGTATCCACTGGAGAAGGGTGGCCACAGTAAGAGCCAACTTTAGTATACATGTTTTCACACTCTATCATTTTGACAAACTTATTAACACCTTAACAAGATTAACATTCTACTTAACACCTTTCTAGAAGCTGTGTGCTGATATCTGCTAATTCAGAAACTCATCACTTTCTAGAGCAGTGGTTCTCAACCTTTTTACCCTAAAGCCCCTCTCCCCCCACATCAAAACGGCAAACCCCCTTGTCCAACCACCATCCGCACACACAAACAATTTTCTTATTTACTATTCTCTTTTGCAAATATTTACAAAAAAATATCACTGCAGACATTCTTGACGACGTAAAAGTACAAGTTTAGCTCTGCTTAAACTTGCTAGTTTGTGCATCAGTAATAACAGATTCACGTGCGCCTAATGTACGACTCCTGTATGCTACTGTACTTCAATTACAGTCATCACCAGTCAAAACTTTACTAGCATGACGCTGGTTTGTTTTTTCCAACCAAGAGCTGTAATTTGCATATCATATGCTCCTGCAGTGGCATGTTTTGAGCCACCGTTCAGCACTGAAAGAAATGGCTTGGGCTTCTCCGAACCAATCACAGAATACAGGGGAGAGATTTGGTGTTTTGTTAATTGTTTAATTTAACATAATAATTGTAAGATTTAGGAATTATTTGAATATATTTAATTCTCATGGCCCTCTGGAGAATCAATGATGCCCCATATTGGGCTGCGGCCTCCCGGTTGAGAGCCATTATTCTAGAGGTAACTTTCCAGACACAGAGTGTCCAAATATAATAAAGCATAGATAAATGTATATAGTCTGTTTGTAATTAAAGTCTTTGGAATTATAGAGTTTTGCAGCACTCTGTGGATGTGACCGAGGAGGACCGGGGTCCCAGTCAGGGAAACAGAATGGAGATGTCCATCTTTTACGTCATTTATTTTGTGGTGTTTCCCTTCTTCTTCGTCAACATATTTGTGGCCCTCATCATCATCACCTTCCAAGAGCAGGGTGACAAAATGATGGAGGAGTGCAGTCTGGAGAAAAACGAGGTTACTCTTCAACTGTTTTTATGTTTGTGTTGCAAATCCAGCCAAGTTCATGTACAGGTGCATCTCAGTAAAATAGAATGTCATGGAAAAGTTCATTTATTTCAGTAATTCAACTCAAATTGTGAATCTTGTGTATTAAATCAATTCAATGCACAAAGACTGAAGTAGTTTAAGTCTTTGGTTCTTTTAATTGAGATTAGAATTGCATTTGTATTTTATTAATTGCTTCTTAGGAAACTTAATGGTTTCATATTCTACTTTGTAGTATAGCAGCAATCATGAATCAAAGAAGAAATTTCTTAGCAATATATTTTTCCTAGGTGACGAGGATCACTTGCATTATGCCAAACTCAAATGCAGTTACGGGGTTTTTGACCAACAAATTTGTGCAAAATTTGCATTTTGTCCGTCATTAAAATGGCGGCATCACATTACATTTTCATTAACAGTTTTGTTGTAGCTATATGGGTTCTCGTTTTTTCTTGTTGTAAAGTACATTTTACAACAATACAAGATCTTTATTTATCCTTGCAAGACTTTGTTCAGCTGCTGTGGAACTTCAGTTCTTTCAGTCAAGATAGAGGGGGTGGAGTTATGAAGTTTTACTGACAGTTTGAGCGGATTCAACAAGATTTAGACTAAAACAAGACAGACAGACATAAAGGGTGACCAATAGCATTTATTTATTGAAGAAAATAAAAATAAAAAAGCACTCACAAACTTCAGAGTGTACAGACAAAAAGGGCATGCGCTCTACACAGTTTGAGCCCTACCATATTCATCGAATTTTTTGTTCATACTATGGTCACTGGAACCTGAAACCATTTTTTGGCCATCAATAATGTCATATTAGCTTTTTTTCTCAGACATTGTGATCTGAATCTTGCAGAAAATTGTGAGCGATTTTATTTAATCTTTTGGAAGGTTAATTGTAAATGTGTTCCATAAACATTCTTACTTTATATTTCTCTCTTAGAGGGCTTGTATCGACTTTGCCATCAGTGCCAAACCTTTGACTCGCTACATGCCCCAGAACAGACAGACCTTACAGTACCGGCTGTGGCACTTTGTGGTGTCTCCTGTTTTTGAATACACCATACTGACAATGATCGCCCTTAACACCATCGTTCTCATGATGAAGGTAAGGAGGCATTTCTTTATGTTCCTGCACTGTGATCTTTCTTTTACCATAATAAAAAAAATTCCTCCATTTATTTATATATTTATTTGATAAGTAGCCATGCAAAAGAATTAGAAAAATACCCTCCACTTGAGTTATGCTGAAGCTGAAAGGGATTGTTTGCAATAACGGTATATTATCCCTTAAATATGATGACAGAAATGTAAGGATTATTAATCTTTTAAATGTCTTTATGGAAATGAAATGTAAACTTTTAAGCCTGTCAGTATTCCTGGGACAATACCTCTTTCGCTGTGGGTGTATTTGTCCAAATAAATTAGGTTGATTTAGCTGTTTTTCAGTCCCTGCTGGTGAACCCAGGGCTGTGATACTGCTAGAAAACCAGACAGTCATGAGTCACAGCTTATTAAATATTGATCTGAAGCACCAGCTACTATTTAACTTCTCCTCATTAGCTTTAGCCTGACATCTCCTGTGACTAATTTCACCTGGAGTTAGAGGTCGGCCTCCACTAGTCACCATGTCTGCAGTGGTCTGCCTGACACTGAAGCACAGAGAGAGTAATAGAGCACAGATATTTTTAGCTATTGCAGTGAACAGCTTGCTTTCTTTCTATCTGTCTGTCTTATTCATTTAGTTTTTTAGTTTCAGTTTTCAGAGTGCTTTATTGGCATACTAGCATCCTTCCAGGTTTTAATTAGATCGTGAAATATGGGTGTCCACATTAGAATGGCTCCAGACCTGAATATGTGTAAAATGATGCTTACTGTGATGCCTGACATTATTTGTAAGTGACATTAGTAGAAAATATAATCTTATATTGCAAATACGTGAAATATAAGATTTAATTAAATAGAGTTATACTTTCATGTTTTCCATTCTTTTGCACCTTTCAATTTTTAATATATAAATATATTCATAATATATCAAAACTGAAAACAATTCAAGACATTTTTTACGCATTTAGTCATATTTTATGCATACTGACTTTTGCTATTCACTTATTTGCAACAGTGTATTTATTAACACATTTCTTATAATCCACATATCATGTTGTCCTTGTAAATGAAAGCTTGTACATTACAAATCTGTTATCATATGTAATTGTGACGAAGTAATGTTACAAAAACACGTTTGTATGTTGGTACAGAGTTGGCATCATCTGATTGTCCTAACAGGGGTAAAAATCTAAATATGACTGTAAAGACTACAACAACAGCAAAAAATACATAAATAAAAAAGTGATGTAATCATACTTGGGTGTTTGCACTTTTTTACAAAGATAACACCAATAGGAAGTTCAAAATAAGCCTTTTCTCGAATTACACAATGATAGATGAAACTACGTTAAGTGAATTGATTTTACAATTACCATAATAGGCTGTTCATTGTTTTGTTATGCATTGCTAACTAATCCAGTAGACTGTCCCGACGATGATCTCTTTTGCTCCAAGTGTGCTGATAGTATTTTGCGATAAGTTCCAAGAACTATCGAGAGGCTCCATGATCTGCCATTGCCATAAAAACAAAATTGTCCATTGAAATGAATGGAGATGGCACAACTCTCTCTCTCAATGGCCCTGTTTTCTATGTGTGTTGCTGGGGTGTTGCTCATTTGTTGCTTTGGTGCTTTTCTGGTTGCTATGCTTTTTTGGCTGGCAGTTACAAGCCTGTTGCTGCTTGGGTGTTGCTAGACAGTTTCTAAGGCATTTTTGGTGGTTGTTAGGACATAACCAAATAATTACTAAGGTGTTTTGAGTATTTACCAGGATGTGGTTATTAGATAGATAGATAGATAGATAGATAGATAGATAGATAGATAGATAGATAGATAGATAGATAGATAGATAGATAGATAGATAGATAGATAGATAGAAAAAATAAGTTATATAAAACTAATGGAAAAAATAAAACCTTTTTGTTTGTCTCTCTTTTCTGCTTTCTGTCAGCATCATGAACCTATTGACGGCTATGAAAATGTACTAAAATACCTCAACACTGTGTTCACTGTTATTTTCACTGTGGAATGTGTTCTCAAGATCCTGGCATTTGGTATTGTGGTAAGAAATTTCTCCTTTCTTTCTTTCTTTCTTTCTTTCTTTCTTTCTTTCTTTCTTTCTTTCTTTCTTTCTTTCTTTCTGTTTCTCTCTGTTTCTCTCTCTCTCTCTCTCTATCTATCTATCTATCTATCTATCTATCTATCTATCTATCTATCTATCTATCTATATATATATATATATATATATATATATATATATATATATATATATATTGTACACATACAGTAGGTGGCCAACCAAAATTGTTGTTCTGCCGCCGCTGCCGTCGCCGTGTCTGCAAAGTGCATTTGCAGCTTTTGACCACTGAGTAGCGCTTTAACCACAAGTTACCAAACAAGTGCATCAAAGCACATTTTTGCAAATAGGCCTCAGTTTTCACCGATGTGTTACATTTGACGGGTGCAGTCGGGGAAAATGAAAGAAAAACACTGTAGTTAAAATATTATATATATATTATATTAAGAAATGGTGGTTTACTTTGCATAGTAGCATTAAAAGTAGTAACCTATTTTAGTGAGCTAGGCTACATGGATTTATATGCAAAATGTCAATATTCTCACATATTAGGCCTATATTTTAATTTATATTTTAAAAGTCCTTTACTAAAACAACATGCATTTTTGTCACACACTACTTTGTAATACGTTACCACATTCTAAAAAATACAGGTTCTGGTCATATATTTAGAATATTCTCAAAAAGTTGATTTATTTAACTAATTCCATTCAAAAAGTGAAACTTGTATATTATATTCATTCATTGCACACAGATTGATATATTTCAAATGTGTAGTTCTTTTAATTTTGATGATTACTGACAACTAAGGAAAAGCCCAAATTCAGTATCTTAGAAAATAGTTGGGGCTCCTTCGGGACAAATCCAAACATTTCCTTATTAGTGGTCTTGTCCATTTGAAGCTATTAACTATTATTCATTAGGTAAAATAGGCTTTGTAGTTTACGCGTGTTTCAGTATTGATGGAAAAATATATATAATAAGGAAAAATATTACAAAGTGGCCCGCTGCTCGAACTGAATGGCTTGGTGAATGACTGCACTGTTTCCAATGAATATGTGCATGTGAGGCACCAGCAAGATCAAACAACTGAAACAGAAAATACTTCATTTTTGGTCACAAGATTGAAAAATCAAGAATAATAACATAGTTAATAAGAATTATTTCTAAATGCTGGACCGTTCTCATTTGGCTCTGCATATGGAACCTGAAGTATTTTTATTTTATTTTTTTAACCAAGAATGAACCGAAATGAAAACATTTAGGTTTTAATCTGTATATTTGAATATATATATATATATATATATATATATATATATATATATATATATATATATATATATATATATATATATATAAATGTGAAATTACTGTTTAATAACAATAGCATGCATAAGAGCCTTTGTGTAAAGGTCTTTCTGTTAATTTTTGATGCGTAGACTGTAGCCTGACTGTCCCACGTTTTTAAGGATTTTACAATGTTATATTATAATGTTATTGTTGTTTTACTTTGTGCTTTCATCTCCTTTTACAAAACAACATTTTACAATTACATTCATTTCGCAATCTGTCCCTTTGCGCCAGCGGCGGTACACGTAGCGGTATTACCCATTATGGTTGTCCACTTACGGTATATATATATATATATATATATATATATATATATATATATATATATATATATATATATATATATATATATATATATATATATATGAAATGCATTTCTAGCAATCATTATTACTTTTATATCTTTCAGAATTATTTCAGAGACACATGGAATATATTTGACTTCATCACAGTTCTAGGAAGCATCACTGAAATTGTGGTTGACAAAGTCAATGCAACAAAAGTGAGAACTCAATCAGCTTCACAAACAGTATGTGTTCTTTGTGGCCAGTATTTATATGCATGAGCAATTACATCCTTATTCTAATTTCTTTTTAGACAGTATTTATTTGCATGAGCAAGCTTCTTTGTGATTGCTATGTGCTCAGCATTTATTTCAACAAGTTGTGACCTTTGTATCCAGATTGGTTTGTGTCCAGTATTTATTTGCATATTCAATCACCTCTGTGTTCTGATTGGTTTCCAGAGTTTTAATATGGGCTTCCTGAAGTTATTCCGGGCAGCTCGGCTGATTAAACTTCTGCGTCAGGGCTACACCATCCGTATTCTGCTTTGGACTTTTGTCCAATCTTTCAAGGTCAGGCATTTTTACAGTGAGAGGCACATTTTTTTCTATTTGCAGTGAGCATTGTGTGTGAGCTATTTTTATTCACGTAATGTACATAAATTAGGGCTGTCAGTCGATTAAAATATTTAATCACAATTAATCACATGACCATCATGAGTTAAGTAGTGATTAATTGCAACTTAATTGCAGCTTTTTATTTGCTCTAAATGTACCTTAAATTAATACTTTTCACATTTTTAATACTCTAATCAACAAGGGCATGGTTAAATATGGATGCTTTATGCAAATGTATGCTTATTATTAGTGGAACCATAGTCCACATAGAGTATGTAAACTAGACATGTTTCAAAGGTCATGGATGTTTTTTCAAATGACTCGTTCATGTCTATTAGACACATGAAAAAAGAACATAGAAATACCAGGTTCCCATTACTTCTCTTTCTTTTCACAGAGCAATTTACTTAAACAAGCCTGTTTTCATTATTTGCAGGAGAGGGCAGCTCACTTCTTCTGAAAATGCTAAATTTACATTTATTATTTTATTACATTTGTTTCCCTCTCTATGCCCACATATTGTATTTTGATGCAGCTATATTCTCAATAAAACTGTTTTCATTGGTATATTTTACTGTTTCTGTTGTCAGACAATGGAATGAAAATTAAATGAATATTGAATTTTGACTGAAATGCGACCCACTAAGACTACAGCTCTCCCTTCCGAGAAGTAAATCTGCATAAAAATCCGGATTTATAGTCAAATCGTCGTCTGATGAAATCAAATAGGCTATATATAAGATAAAGACAATAGCTGTGCTGTGATTTCAGCTATACTTTCATGTAAAATTAGAGAAGCAACATATTATATGTTTTAAATGAAAGAGTTGAGTTTAGAGTTTGAGTTCAGTGTTTAATATGAGTTTTGTCTTGCAGGCTCTTCCATATGTCTGCCTGCTAATCGCCATGCTGTTTTTCATCTATGCCATCATCGGCATGCAGGTAAAGGTTGTCTTTATCCCCAGACTGTCCATTTTTATATTCTTCTGTCTATCTCTTCCTTTGTTTTTTTCCCACCTTTTTTATTACTTTACCTCGTTAAGCCTGAAATTGTGACAAGACACTTTTTATGTGTTTTTACTTTTTAAGGTATTTGGCAACATCAAGCTAAATCCAAAAAGCCATATCAACGAACATAATAACTTTAAGACATTTTTCGGTGCACTCATGCTTTTGTTTAGGTAAGATCAACTTCTTTTTTTGTTGTAAAAAAATGGGTGCTACATTTTATGGCATGTTAATTATTTTACTAGGAAACTAATACAATGAAGCAGTCCACCCTTTGGGGATGAATAAATGTGACTTAATTTATGATATACGTAAATATGTGTGTGTGTGTGTGTGTGTGTTTAGGAGTGCAACAGGTGAGTCGTGGCAGGAAATCATGTTATCGTGTTTAGGAGAAAAGGAATGTGAAAAAGATGAGTCTCTCAACAACTCAGCAACAAATGAGAAAAAAGATTGTGGTACCGACTTTGCATACTTCTACTTTGTCTCCTTCATCTTCTTCAGTTCTTTTCTGGTGAGACGCAGTACATTTTAATGACACAAACACTCAGTGTTACACACTTGTACACTCAAAACCTATTCACACCCAACTCCAATTTTTTTGCCACATAAAACATGTATGGTGAGATTTTAAACAAGATGAAACTAGTATCATTGATAACATAAATATCCGCCACTGCTGAACACCATGAAGCTCACTCTGAATACCTTTCTGCTTTCTGTGTATTTCGCAGTCACTATTCACATCTCTAACTCTCTTTTAGATGCTAAATCTGTTTGTGGCCGTGATTATGGATAACTTTGAGTACCTGACACGTGACTCGTCCATTCTGGGTCCTCACCACTTGGATGAGTTTGTACGGATCTGGGGAGAGTATGACCGTGCAGCATGGTGAGAGATACAGCTGATCACATGCAACACAGTATATATTTTTATTTTTTTATTTTTTTTCTCATTCTGCAACATATTTATTTGATCATAAGGTATTTATTAATACATACAATTGTTGGTTTACATTTGTATTTTAAATGTATGCCTAATGTCATGTTTGAAAAATGTACAGGGAAATTTGCTTTGTTATTAATGTTTCTGTATCTTTCTTTACTCTAATTTGTAACCCTGCAGGATTATTTAAAGGGGTCATATCATGACGAATTTTCACATTTTCTTTGGTCTTTTAAGATTAAAGAGTTCATTACACTAAGAAAGCAAGCTCTTGATGAATTTGGAGCTCATTTACTGACACTAAACTGCAGAAAATGGTTGTCAGAGAAAATTACAGCTGCAAAATTACAGTAGTCTCATTCTACTATTCAGAGAAAGGGTGTAAAATGGATTAGGTGTATCATGATGGTTTTTGGTACAAAAAACTTCACTAATGTATGGTATGACCCCTTTAAAATGTATTTCATGAAAAATATATGCACTCCTATTACTTTTCTCTTTAAAGTTGTCTAATTTACTGTTAACGGCCAGTATTTCCTTCTCCAGTGGAAAACTACACTATAAGGAGATGTACAAAGTAGTTCGTTCAATATCACCTCCACTGGGCTTTGGAAAGAATTGTCCCTACAGGGTGGCATGCAAGGTTTGGCTCACCCACAAAAAAAACTACCCCTCTGCCTCTCTTTCCTCCTTTGCTTTTATCGTTCGCCACTCCTTCACTAGATAACACCCCTCACCCCTTCTCGTTTCTGTGATCTACTCCAGCGCTACTTCCACCTGGTCAAAGACTGGCAGAGACAAGAGCTCAGTGCACAGAGAGACAGCTCATC
Source organism: Carassius auratus (assembly GCF_003368295.1). NCBI lineage: Eukaryota > Metazoa > Chordata > Actinopteri > Cypriniformes > Cyprinidae > Carassius > Carassius auratus. The sequence goes on along the minus strand of NW_020527519.1, from coordinate 114,972 downwards.
CCTTTGGCCCGTGTCCTGCTCCTGAAGTGTGAATAACTGCTGCAGTTAATGACACTGAGAGCCATCCATCAGTGAACTCCATTAGATAATATCTAACACTGCCAATGGATGTCAGAAGGGATTCAGTCTCTCTGTGTCTGAATTGGATTTGGGGCTTTTATTGAACACTATTGCATAAATGTGGGTTTTAGGTTAGAGCAGGGCAGACTCCTCATGTTCGCCATTGCCTCACCTGTTTGTAAATCAAGAGAACATTACGCTCATCCTCTCCCCTGACCTACATTAACTTAACTTTATAAATTAACTTTAATTAATAAAATAATACTGCAATTCATTTTAAAGGGGAAATATTTGCTATTTGGCTTATGAGGGCATATTTTTATTTTATTTTATAAATAACATGAATGTTACTATTTTATATTTTGTATTAGAATTAAATCATTTATATATTTAATCTAACACATTATATAAACAATTATATGTTTGATATTCTATTTAAATATTACATTTAATCACACACACACATACATACATATGTAGTATTTTTATATTTCACTAGCCTATATTTTTATGATGTATCTGTTATATTTAATAAATATTATTTATATACACATACATTTAAAAAAACATATATTTTCTTAACTTTATAAGTCTTAACTTTAAAGTGTTTTATTTTTTATGTTTTAATTTTTTTCACCAGAGCCCTTGTTAATTTCTGACTCTAAGCACAATGCTCCTTGTGGGTTAATTTATTACAATAGCAGTACTTCCTTTTCAGCCAGTCAAATCCTCAGATCCACTTGCTTGACTCATCAGATCTTTGGCTGTTTTAATATTTTCTCTCCTTTAGCCTCTTCTATGCCGGCATTGCATAGAAAGTCCTCCACCTGACCTCACCTCTATGTTTAATTACCTGATGTTTCCCTTTTTGACAGTTTTTCTTTTCTTAAGTATGAAACGCATTAAAATGACCTTCCCTTTCCTGTCTCTTCCTTCTCCCTCTATCTTTTTTGTTGTTTCCTTTTTCCTCTACGCCAATCTTCCTCTCCTCCCTCGTTCCTTGGGAATGCCCAATTCTTCTTCCTCCTCCTCTTCTTCATCACATTGCCCCTGGTGACTGCCCCCTCCTAGTGGCCGTATTCATTACACTGATATGTACGAGATGCTGACCTGCATGTCGCCACCCGCTTGGCCTGGGCAAGAAATGCCCCTCCAAAGTGGCGTATAAGGTAGTCTGCAGTATTACGATTTGAATCAAGTCTGCTTGGTTTCAAGAGGCTCAAGCTTGGGGCTGTAGTTACAGTGTCCTGAAGATATATTTGGACAGTTTAAACTAAAAGAATATGAATTCTGAATATTTGCATTATGTAGAAGCTTACTGAATCAAGTGAGAATGATTTGTTTAATACAAGTTAGATAAAAGTTTGCATTTGGTTTAGTTTTTTAATTCTAATGCAGTGACAACTTAAGGGTTTTAGGACCACTGTGTGGCAAATAATTAAAATACATATAGTTATATAATAATTTGTAGAAGATCAGTGATGTTATTCTTTGTCATTGTCTTTTAATCATCCTACCGTGAAGTCCCTGAACATCCACCAGTGATACTTTATTTGAATATGTCACCTTAACGTCTTCAAAACACTATCATAACCCTCACATTTATTCCAGTGTTAAAGACATATTGCAAAGGGCATATTCATTAAGTGTGATCCTTTTTCTATTTCAATGCATAAATCTCTAATCTGTCGCTATCCAATATATGTGTTTCAACTGTGTGCATGAATATGTGATGTTGTGACGTCTTCTTAATGTTAACTGTAGAAGTTAAAATACAACTAAAACTAGATGACTATTAGATCATTATTTAAAAAACATGCTCACTCCCAAGCTTTGCAATACTTGTGTTTCAAATTGTCTTCTGTCCTTATGGCTACTTCCTTCAGCGGTTGGTTCTGATGAACATGCCAGTGGATGAAGACATGTCCGTCCACTTCACCTCCACTCTTATGGCTCTGATACGCACTGCGCTGGACATTAAAATTGCTCGAGGTTGCACTACAGCTAATTTTCAGTTTTGTAAAGATCAAACATCCTATGATGTCTTTTTTTTTCCACAGTTATATTAGTTAAATGGTCTTTGTGTAACAGGGGGTGAGGACAGGGGTCAGATGGACATAGAGTTGCAGAAGGAAATCAGTGTCATCTGGCCACACCTCTCCCAAAAATCTCTTGATCTGCTTGTACCCATACACAAAGGTGAGAGATCTGAGTGAGATAAATATAGAAATTTTTCTAAAATATTTAACAGCATTTTATTTACATTTTCTGAGTATTATTCACCTCAAACTTGACAGTTTAGCTTGTGGTGCCATTATTGGCCACTAGGGGCGCCCACTAACTCCCCTGAAAGTGAGTGTAATTTGCAGCCAGCATAGAAATCTTAGTTGTCCACAACAAACAAATCTTTCTTCCAGCCAGTGACATGACCATTGGGAAGATTTATGCAGCCATGATGATCATGGACTACTACAAGCAGAACAAAGCTAAGAAGCTCAGGCAACAGCTTGAGGAACAGGTAAAGTGTCTTTTACTTTCTACAGCACTAGAACTTCAGAGCTAAAGACATTTTTTATTCCTATTCAATCAGCGTGCAACATTGACATTGCCAATGCCACATGTATATCTAACTGTATAGAATGCTGTTCATTCTACTGAAGACACATAATTAAATCTCAATTTGAAGTGAAAATTTCCTAAATATAAAAAAGTTTTACAATTTTTAGGGGTACTGGATCACTGTTTCATCTAATGTTTTCTTGCAGAAACATGCACCGATGTTCCAACGCATGGATGCATCTTCACTGCCACAGGACATTCTCTGCAGTGCCAAAGCTCTGCCATTCCTGTCCCACAGTGCAGGATCTGCCCTGTAATTGTACATGTTGTGTGTGTGTGTGTGTCTGTACTTACAGTACATTCGCCCTGTATCTGTCTGAGCCAGTCTTATTTTAGTATCATTGATACACTAATATAGTTTTTAAGATTTTGAATTAGATTTTATATTAGTTAAGTAGTTTTTTTGTTCTGCTTTTGTCATTTTTATTAGTTTTTTATTTTATTTTATATGTTAATATATAGTTCTAGAATTTAAAGTTCTATAATAGTTTAGTTTAATTTAGTTTGTTGTTTTAGTATGTAGTGCTATCTTAAATTCAATTCAAATGAGAAATGTTGCTTTGGCAACTAGCTGAAATATATTTCAGTTAATCTAAATTATAAGTTGTGAAAATGTTTTGTCATGGTTTTAGTTTTAGCTTATAGGGTCAGGGTTAATAATAACCCTGGTCTGCTCCTGTATATACACTGTGTATACACTAAAGAGTGCAGTATTTTAAAACATTATTGACACAATTCTCTATCACAGTTTTTTTTATAAAGATTAAAATGTTATATATAGTTTAACATAATATACAATTTCCTTATGGATTACATGTTATGCTATATAAAAAAAATATATATATTTTTTTTTTGCATCAAATGTTCATATCCCCCTACTTAAAATGAAAATGTAGGCCTGCCCTAGCTTGGGTCAGCTTCAGGTCTTGATGTTTTAAATTAAATTATATCAGGATGTTGCAAACATTTGAAATGAATTGTGATTAAATCGTATTTCTGATCGCCAAAAACAATGTTTGGACCCACAGTTTGCAACCTATTTGTGGTGCAAGCCAATATGAGCATAATTGACAAGTTTCTCTGTTCTTTCCTCAGGAGTAGAGGGGGGTTTGTGGCACTGAGTCCCATCTCCCCTCAAGATCTCTTCATGCAGCCCTTGGCCCAAGACAGCATGGAAGACAGGGATGAATACCAACACCAGTATCACCTTCAGAGTATGGTAGGAGAAACTAAATACACAAAGAAATACATCTCACCTTGACATGTCTTGCATGATGTGTTTTATTCATTATTTTATACATGTGCATGAAATACCTGATAACTCGTTTCTAAAACAACATTCAAATTCACAATCTATTTAAAATTCTCAAACTGTATGTGAATCCAGGCTCATTCTCAGTCAATTTCCTACCAATTTATGAATAATTCAGTTTGGAAAACTGAAACAAATTGTAACAGGGTCTGAATACCTCACAGCCAGACACTGATCAATTTGTAAAAGTTTTAGGTATAGAAAAGTGAAACAACATTTTCAGAGTCTTAATTTTGAGATATGTGATATTTAATCTATCAGAAAGTTATCTGCATGGACATCTCCTCCCTGATTCACAATCCTGCTTGATGCTTCTACTTTTCCTAACTCATTCTCTTTTCACATTTGCAGCTTTATTATCATCCCTTTATTATTTGCCTTCTGGCCTTGTAAAGGGAGAGATTTTAGAGAGCTGTTTTTTCTAAGTTTGGAAGGGTGTATTGATGTGGTTTCTCAAGGTTAGACTGCCAGGTCCAGATAACTTCTAGCACTTATATAACCAGTGAACAGTTATACACAAGCTTAGATGTCTTTCTCTGCTTTTATCTGTACTCTTATTTTCTACCCCTCCTGGTAGCTTTTTCTTTGCCTCTCTGCCATGAACTGTGATATAACTCTAGATGTCTTATGGGATTTTACGTTGGTTTATGTTTGGAACTATTTTGTGAAAGAGTGCTTGTGTGTATGCACAATATGTGTGGCTTCTGCTTTGGAACTTTCTACACCCCCTTTGAGTTGCTTATACATATTGGCTCTCTGTTGTGCTTATGGTGCTTTCCTCTTGCCGCTTTACTTTTCCTCTATGACATTTCTGGATATAAGCTTATCTTTTATTATCTTTAAATAAATACTTGCTGCTAAAAAGGCGTATACGATTAGCCAGGTTATTTTGACTTTAGTACATAACCTTGCATTTTTATTCTATGTCCACGCCTAACAATGACACACTTGGTGCAATGATATTTGAGGCCTGTTCACACCAAGAACGGCAATGATAAACAAGTTCTAAAAATCATTCTAAATTTAGGAGAATAGCAAAGTTCACACCACAACTATAACGATATAGAAAAACAGTACTGTTGGGATCAATTTCAGAACAGTTTTTACAGCTGATGAACAGTAAAACACTGACATACTTCATTTGAATTTAGGGCTTGCATATTAAAATAGCAGAAGACATTGCACAGAAGTTCTACAGAGCAAACTTGAAAACATAAAAAATACCTCATGTATACAGCACTAGTTTCGACAAGATAATAGTCTTGCCTCCTTTGGAGTTGCATTGAAAAAGACTGTGTTGTTTTTATTCCGCTACACTGACTGCATTAGTTAAATTCATTGTTAATGAATTTATTAATATGCTCAAAACTAGGCATGCTGAAGACATCTGCTGGTTAAAGCCGTGTAAGTGCAACAGCAAAAACTGATACTGACGCATACAGAAGTATAAATAAAATTTGTCTACAAACGCACAACTCTTTCATTTTTATCTCATGTAGAATATCGGTTTCTCCTTTGGTGTTTTTGTGAAACGTAAAGCAACAGTAGGTCACTATACATTGTTGTATGTTAATCTTAAAACTGGAGTGTGTACGCTTGAAAAAACAAATGCTGCAGTGATTGCAAATATAGTTATCGTTATAGCTATTGTTATCGCTCTTGGTGTGAGTGGGACTTTAGAGCTGCTTAGTGTTGTGGACTGAATGTCTTTCCCTCCTCCCCGTTTTTTCTCCTTCTAACTGCGTAGGTGCCAGAGCACAAAGAATTTAGCAGTGCGCAGTGCCCCACTAGCATGCAGGCTGATCCTCTGCAAGTGCCGGGGAGAGGCGTCTCTATCCGAGCCTCTTCCATGCCTCGCCTGGCGATAGAGCCACAGGTACTACCTGTGTTCGCATAGCCTAGCCATGACTAGCAACTATGTCTAAATCTGCTCTGTGGTTAGCGTTAGCTTTGCAGTTGATTCCAAAGAGAGAAAGGAAGCGGTGACTAGAAAGGTGTAGTTTGTGATTTGGTGGGAATGTAATGTGTAACCCTGCTGGAAATTCAAACTAAAACCATCTGATTTGGTTTGGTAACATGTTTATATAGCAAAACCTCTGAGAATATTAATATGAAATCATAGTGTTTAAAATATGAATTCTGAATATATATTATATATTTGACTTAGTTTTGATCTTTTATATAAATATAATATATATTATTAGTGTATAAAATCATTTTTAATATTGTAAATGATTTAATTGGGCTAAAATGTTTTAAATGGTGATTAAATGGTGTGCCCAATGTTAACCTGTTTAAAACTGGTGGACCACCTTGTTAAATTTAGTAGGGACCAGCAGTCTACCAGAAACATACCATCTTAACCAGCTTGACCTACCAGTTTTTTTTCCAGCAGGGAATGTAAGGAGGTGGTGATTGTCTTTGTTAGAGCTCAGTTCAGAAACTTTTTTATGTAGAAACTCATTTCATTTACATTGTTTAGTGTAATGTCACTATGTCCGGTTTTAAAGAGACAATGTGTAAACCTTACAGCATAACATGAATTTGTTTCATTTCTGTCTCCGTTTGTGTGTTCTGTTTGTTGATGCATGTGTGCTCTTGGGATTTGTGTGTGTGTTTTGTTTGTTCTCTGTGTGTTTTTGTATTTTGTGCATGTGCTGCAGGTGTCTTCAGAGAGCAAACTGATGAAGCGCTCCTTCTCCACGATCGGTGATCAGTGTGTGAATGGTGACTGGCAGGAAGAGTTCTCGCTAGAGAGGGTGAGCCCAGACCGTCTGGAAAGACCCAGGCAAAGAAGCTTCAGAGGTCAGTTTGCAGTAGGGACGTCAACAGCACTGGTACTTTGGTACAGAGTCAATAATAAACCTTATTCAATCCTGGTCTTGGGGGTCTCTCCCTTATTTAAGGCACCTGATTCAAATCAGCTCATCAGTTGAAAGTTCAATAAATTGAGTGTATCAGATAAGAGGGACATACAAAATGTGCAAACTGCTGGGTCCCCAGGACCAGGATTGATATCGGACATGTGCTTTATGAAGATGCCCAGGCTATGGCCACATTTATGTTTATTTTTGTGTCTGCACTTAATGTGCCTATGCTTGTGCTTGTGCATGTGCAGCTGTCAGGTCAAACCTGCGGGAGCCAGTGGACAAAGAGAGAGGACGGTCTAAAGAGCGAAGACACCTGCTGTCTCCAGATGTGTCTCGTTGCAACTCAGAGGAAAGGAGTCAATCCCAGGAGAGACGCCACTCTCGATCGCCCAGTGAGGGCAGGAAGCACGCGACCCTCAGACAGGTGAGGAGACGAACACATGTGCACACCCTCTGACCTGGCAGAATACTTACTGTTTGCTGGAAAGGAAATGCTAAGGGTTTCTAATCTGAACAAACGGGTATTGTCATAAAATCATGGTGCTAATTTTAAGTTATTGGATTTAAATGGTCAAAATATCCCACTGATTTACAGTATCATTTAAAAGTTTAGGGATGGAAATGAATAATTGTATTCAACAAGGATTAATTAAATTGTTCAAAAGTGACAGTAAAAATATGTTACAATTTTACAGAAGATTTATATTTCAAATAAATGCATAACTTTTGAAGTTTCTATTTTTAAAAGAATCCTGAAAAGCATCATGATTTCCACAAAAAAATATTAAGCAGCACAACTTATTTTCTATTTGTTCCTTGAGCACCATATCAGCTAAATAAAATGATTTTGGATGGGTCATGTGACACTGAAGACTAGAGAAATGGCTGCTGAAAATTCAGCTTCGTCATGAAAGAAATAAATCACATTTTAAAATAAGTTATTTTAAATTGTAATCATATTTTATTGTTAATTGTGATCAAATAAATGTAGTCTTGGTGAGCATAAAAAACTTCTGTCCACAACTTTACAAAATCTTAGAGACACCAAACTTTTGAACAGTAATGTACATAATTACGCCTTTATTTCTTCCCTCCATCATCTCATTACTTTCTCTCTATCTCTCTCACTTTATTTACCCATAAGCATTTACCCCATCTCTTCTTATCCCTATAGGGAAATAGTTCAGGCAGCCCAGTTCCCTCCACTTCTGATTCAGGGACGCCTCGAGGGCGCCGTCAACTCCCACAGACACCTTCTCGGCCTCGGCCCCACATCTCCTACTCTCCATTAGTGTGCCGCGCTAATCCCACACAGGGGGAGGTACAATCACTGGCCCAGCCCACAGAAGAAGGGGAGGAACCAACCGGGACTGGGCCAGGAACTGCCATGGCCCACTCCACCCCTCACCGCTACATCTCGGAGCCATACCTGCCCCTGCAGGAGGACGTTAACAGTCCGGACTCAAGTAGTGTACAGGAGACTCTCACGTTTGAGACTGCCATAGCAACCAGCCTGGGACGCTCAAACACCATCAGCTCCGCTCCACAACTACGTCACACCTGGCAGGTGCCTAACGGACATTTCCGTAAACGACTAGCGCAAGCCACGTCGGGGTCGTCAGGCTGCGAGCTTCTCAGTGACACTGATGAGGATGACCGGTGTTAGATTGATGTTCGGATTGATGCCTCTGAACATTGTGCCTGGATTTAAGGAAAAAAATATGCCTGTGTGTGTTTATTTGTGTGTCTGTGAATGTGGAGTCTGATCAGAGATGTGTAATCATCTCAGAAGAACCATACTAAAGAACTTATTGTGGTGAAAGGACAGCAGCAAACATGTTGAAATGATCAAGCATGAGTACACTGAGGTTGAAGATCAGGTTTTTGCCCTTACACTTTCTCTGAACCCACCCATAGATGAAGTGCTGGCTTTTTCAGATCCATCCAAATGCATCATCAGGATTTGGGTCTTGCCTGAATACACTCAGGTTTCCAAACCTGCCTCAACATATTGAGATGTCCCATCAGCAGAAAATCTGTATACTGCCAATAAGGACAGCATGTTCAGACACAGCGTTTACATGGACCTTTCCTGGCACGGTATGCAGCATTGTACATGTGGATGCCACTTGTTTATGATTTTCAGAGGCTGATGGGCAAATGACAGATGCGTTAGGGGGGCTTTGACATCCTGATTGTTCTGCTACCTGTGTCGGAGGTTTATTAAGGAGGTACACACAACCATACACTCCAATACACACACTCAGAATGTGAGCAGTGATGTTCAGTCTGTCTATGACGAGAGGTAAATACCCCTTTAACTACATATCGTAATAATGACTGACATTCCGTGAAGGTAACAGGGATGTGAAGGGCCTGATAAATAGTGCATGACATTAATGCAAGTGGATCCAGGTGACTTCCTGGGCTTTAACAGTGGAGTCTATATGGAGGACTGTATTGTATGTAAATAATATAAATCCAGTATATGTACTGAGAAGTTTCCAAGCCATGTTTTCTGTAAAGAATCTAAATTGTCTAATTTAAGATGTTATCTTTTGTGACACAATGACCAATCCCTGTCCTTTCTATTTGTAATGCAGTCTATTTGAAGTGGTTCACATATACCATGTTATGTTTGACTTATCTCATTCTTTTCTAGCTGATTATTCTTGGCCCTGTCTGAAGTTTCTCTTGGGGTGAATCTCACAAAGACTGACAGGGTCATTATTTCACCGCAAAGCCAAGAGGAACAATAAACTATTATATTTTGTGGAAAGAAAATTAAGCATCCAATATGCAAGCAGCCATTATGAATTTTTGCATTGCTACGTAGAATTGTTTGCCTGTGCAGTAAATACAATACAAAAGTAAAATGGGTTGCGAACATTATATCAAAATGCAAAAAAAAAAAAAAAATCTGGATACATTGCAATCCTGAGAATTTGGGGGAAATAATGTCCTTAAAATAATGTCACAATGCAAATAATCTTAATGGTACACAAATAGGGATTCTTGCTGCCTATGCAAATTATAATTTCAAAGCAACAACAAAAATGGTAAGATATGACCTGTACATGTTTTACTGTGATTCACCCCTCTAGCTCTATTAAAATAATGGGAAAGCAATTACAGTGAGTGTTCGTTGCCTTCGGGTTCATTTGTAATGTTTATTGTGAATTTCCATTTATAGTTTGGCATAGAAACTGAATGATTCTTGTAGTTTAATTGAAGAGAAGCATCACCTCCTTACGTGCTAGGCCTAGCAGAAAAGCTGCTCTTGCGAATGCATTAGCAAAGTTCAAAATGTAAATTTAGCCTGAATATGGTGAATGGGACTGAAAAGTAGCTGTAGGAAAAGGGTGTAACATATAATATTAGTCTTTTGAGTATCGTAACAGAAATATGGAACCAGTTTTATTGATCACCCAACATGACTCAGACTGGTCTCCTCTCTCAGTTCCACACAAACGACACAAAAAATCAAACAAAACTAAGATAATTAAATAACATTTTTGAATTTATAAAGATCTTTGGTTAGTTTCTGTATATTCCAGCATATTATTATAAGCATTTTAAAATCAGTTGCCCCTCAAGAGAATTTCTGTATCATGTGTTGTGTTGTAATTTGTTTTCTTGACATGTTCCTGAATGTGCATTGAGAGTATTTGGTACTTGTTCTTCATGGCCTGCTGGGGGTCGTTGCCTTGTAAATTATATGAAATTAAAAAAAGATTCCCATTGCAGCAGTCTCTGCTTCCTAAATCTTTTGGTAATGTTCTGTGTGATTTGTTTTACAGTTTATACTTGATGCAATGCCATGTGTGAGCGAGTTGTTAGAGTGGATTCTCTGATCTAGCATACTGTTTTCAGTCAGCTCTGAGGGTGTTGAAGACTATTTCTTGTCTCCTATATGGCTCTATTGGCAGTATTGTGGTTATTTATAAACTCTTATTTCAAACTGTGAGATTCTCTATAGCGCTTCAGAAGCGTGTTGTTGACGAAGATTTACTGCTGCTGTCTATATTTGGCCTGTCCCACTTTCCTGAAAGCCCAACCATCTGTTTTTCTATAAAAAAAAAAGTGAAAATGCCCACGAATGTGCTAAGCATTTAGCAGTAGACTGTAAGGTTCATTTTGGAAGCATTTCAAGAGATGTGTAGGCAGTTAAATTAATGGATGGATGGATGGATGGATGAGTAGACATATAGGTATAGATAGATAGATCCAGAAAAACAAACACATTATTTAAAGGTTAGAAATTTATTTGTCAAGTCAAGTCTGCTTTATTGTCAATTCTTCCACATGTACAGTACATACATACAGAAAATCTAAATTGCGTTACTCTCAGACCCCCGGTGCATACAGATTACATTAACAGTAGAGCCTAAAAATCTAGATCAAATATAAAATGTTGATACAACTATACAATAAGGGAATGTAAAAAAGACATATAATAAAATGTAAAAATAAAGTTAAATAAAGCAGCGCAAGGCACATGGCAGATAGAGTGCAAATCAATGAAGTGAACAACAGTGCAGATAAAAGATTTTTGGAGCAAGAAAAAGCTTATTTAGTCTGATTAAAGTGACAAAGGGCTCAAGAGCAGTTATTTTATTTGACTGATGAGGTTGTGGAATGAAGTCAGTTCCATGCTGAATGAGATAGTGAGCAGACCAATGCTGTGGGGGGGGACCTGGGGATGTGGGATCTGGGAGGGGGGGGGGGGGGGTTTCAAAGTCAAAGTTCAGTGGTGCCTGGGGCAGAAGAGGGGAGAAAAGGAGTTCAGCTCCCTGACAGTCTTCAGTCTGCTGGCCCTTATTTTGATGTCAATCCAGGGTTGTTTTTTTTTTTAAGAGGTAGCAAGTGTTGACAAAGTCATTTAGACAAAGGTAAAAAAAAATGTTCAACCTTAATTTGGGGTCTAAAATGAGCCTGAACAGCGCATAATTGTTAATTTTATTGTTATTGTTGTTATTATTAACGTTTTTGTAATTTTGACATTTACACTATCCCTTCTTAAAATATTTGTAACTCCTAAAAGCATGTACGTTGTGGTGAATGTTCATAGATTTGCCAACCTGACATTTTCTCAAGACCTTTCAATATGACATGAAAAGTGCTGGCCTACTGCAATAGAACATAAAAACAGCTTTGAGTCTAAACTGTTACTGACTTTACTGACCCCCTGCTCGTGGACGAAGAAAGACTCAGATGAAAATATTGCACCAGGGTTTGAGAAGAGTCTATATAGACATACCACACTGACAGTCGAAGCGTTCTTTCTTTCATGCTCATGGATGAGTGACACCAAGAACGCTATATAGAGCTGAACCTGTTCCAGGTGCTGCCAATCTGGCTCTTACATCAGGTCAGCATATGTGAGGGAGCTGAGGCGAGACGGACCATCTGCCGTTGGTCTAAACGAATACATCGGTCAGTCAAACTTTTGTTTGTATACAGGAGCTGTCACATTTTAAAATGGGACAACATCATTGTCAACATGCTTCTTTATATCAAAATAAAAACCTTAAGATACTGGCAATGGAAGCAGGCTGGTTTAATGCTTCACAGTCTCTTTGTGTCATCAGTCTACTCTTTGTATGATATATATTATATATATATTATATACAAGTAATACATTTTAGCCATCTCTTTGATTGCCAATTAAAACTGTATTTGTTTGGAATTGATATTAAAGTTAGACTTTTCCCCTCCAACATTTTCTTTTGCTGAATGTACTTGTCAGGTCTATGGTAAACCTAACATCAGTCTGTGAGCTGAAGTTAGGTGGGGAAAACATCACTCACTGTGTAGTGTGAATACAACAGCAGAACTTCAAGATTCATCTCAGATCTAAAATGGTCATTTTTCACTAAAATGTACTCATGCAGACTGATGAAGTGCCTCTGCTATATTTAGTGAAAGGTAGTGTGTTATTTGTACTAATCAATTGCTCACAGGGGCATTATTTATGTTTTTCTGTATGAATGTGCTTGTGTTTATGTGCATTGGGATATCTGTGGGTGTGTGAGCCCATTCGAGAGAGAGAGAGAGAGAGAGAGAGAGAGTATTTGTGTTCCAGGTTTTCTGATGAGGTTTATCTATGCAGAGGGGTTTGAGCAGTGCAGGTGCAGATCACTTTCATCACCACCTGGATCTGCTGATATGTATGAGACACAAAGACACACACATACTGTATACACACACACTCACCACCAAAATAAAGTACACCCTCGTTTTAGCTCATTGTTCATTATCATCCCAGAAAAGAATCCTGTATTCCTTAATTAATACCAGTAATTCATATGCACCATTGTTATGTGCATATATGTAAAGGGCAGGTAATTATGGTCTTAATTTCATTTCATATTATTATTAATTTTATACGAAATGCTGTATCCCATAATAAAAAAATAACATGTACCATTCTTCTGGGCATGCACATGGAAAGAGTATTTTCCTTTTCTTTTTCGTATTATCTTTTTTTTTTTTTTTTTTTTTTTTTTTTTTTACAACCCACTTAAAATCACATTTGCATTAGTGTTCATTAAAAGGATATCTCCACTGAAAAGCCCTCTCAGTGTTGAGTTAATTTGATGTGACACTTGCACCAGCTATATTAACTAGAATGTGTAATGATATTAACTGAAATTCAGGTCACTGTTTAAACACTCCACTTATCCAACATTTCTGCAGAGGTATAAAAATAGCTTTTAAAACCTCATAATTGTGTTTGCATTTTCAGTGGTGTGGCGTTTGAACTGGACCTCACTGAATGACTGTCTTCTAATAGACCCCTGTACCTCTGGGAGGAGCTGCGTAGCATTGCCTCACACCCTTTACCGTAAGTTAGACACTCCTCTAAACACCTTGTCACATTCCTCACTGGAGCCGTATGTGAACAGAACACACACACACACACACACATGTGCTTAGGAAAATAGAGCTATATTGATGATGAGAGAGCTTTCTAGACCAATGCTTGGTGTGAATATGACTCACGGCCCACAGTAGAGTTTAAATATTTGGTTGTCAGATCTAACAAAACCAACTTAGTAAGTTACTAAGATCAGTATGATCACTAGTTAACAGTATATCCTAATAAAGGACCTAACATCTAATGCTCACCATTGTGGGATTTAATTTATTATTCATTTGCTGTGAAGTACACTTTAACGTAGTGCATCCGAACCAGATTTAGACATCAAGTGGCAACCTAACTTTGTCCCTATGGTGCTTCCATACTTTTGGTTCCTGTGGGAAGTGTCCAAATGGCCCTGATGAAAAAGGGCCATAGTGAGGGTCTCTAGAATTTCCTCTGGGATCTACATTGCTTATGAACTAAGCTGTGTTATAAAGAGAGTGTGTATGGCACAGCCCATCTCTGGCGTTTCTCCAGGTGCCGTTCTGTTTTAGTGGCCTTCGGAGTTCAAAGACTGATATTCCCTTACCTCCTTCTGAAGCGTTCACAGATCGGCTGCCTCTCTGAAGCCATGCAGGACTCCGAAACTCTGCTCAAACTTCTCTGCTGTGTAGTAAGTGTCTCATTTTATTTTTATACACAACAAATGCATCAAAGTAAATTTATTAAGTATTTTTTTGTTTGCAGACCTTTGTTTTTATAGTTTGTATCACTAATTGCTTTATTCTGAGCGTGATTCCTGTATTTAACCAGTTCAAATGAAGCTCTCTGTACTTCTGTCTCAGCAAGCACTGGTGAACAAATCTCCATCTGTGTTTGGATGAGGTTTGAGCTCGGTGTGCATTCTGAGTGATTGATTGCCCCAGGCCAGACCTGAGGCCCTTTGTCATAAACATGATGAGGACAGGAAGAGGCTTTCAGGAACCAGAGCTTAAAACCTAAAATCCATGAGAATGTCACACGCCTGCTTGTCTTCCTTTTTAAAATCTGAATTCAGTTTATGTAGTTATACACAAAAACAGTTTAATTGAAAACGTCAGTGATAGGTCTAAACCTAGGGTACATTTAAAAAATGATTTATTCATAGACCACTTCAAAACTTTGGGGTCTGGAAGATTTATTTATTTGATTTACTTACTTATTTAAATACATGTTTAATGTTACAAAAAATATATATTTAAATAAATACTATTTTTCTGATGCTACTTATAGAAAATTATTAGACTGTAATAATATATCATATATTATTCTTTTTTAATAAATAAAAAAAAATTGCTGTTCAGTTAAGCAAGAGGCTTCTTAAAAAAAAAAAAAAAAAAAAAAATATATATATATATATATATATATATATATATATATATATATATATATATATAGTATATTTTTATATATTTTATATATAGTTTTTTTTCTTTTTTTTAAATGTTCGACAGTTGTGAATATATATCTCAGTAACCCAACATTTTACAGTGCCAAATAAATGGCAATATCATATTCTTTGGTATATAAGTCAACACAACAAGACCACCACATAATTTTTTACTGTTTAAATCGGGGTTATTGGCAACTTACACTGCCATTCAAAAGATTGGGTTCAGTAAGATCAGCAAAAGTTCAGAAATATAATAAATACATCAGAAATATAATCAAATAACCTTTTTAAATGTTATGTTTGTTAATGGATATCATCATGATGTATCCTAAGAATAAAGCAACCATGTAGTTGCATGCACTGCAGTCTTTATAGTTTGTGAGGACCCTGATGTTTCTTGCGTAACTGTTGCCCCTGACAGCCGCCGTTGCCATAATCACAGCCCAAGTTCAATGTCGGCTTGAGCGCTGGCACAAACAGCCAATTCTCTTTGCAATGCAAACTAGCCAGTCCCTGCAACACCGCAGGCTGGATGAAATGAAAGTGAAGTTCAGAGCGCTCTGGAGCCCATGTGAGAAAAGCAAACACAGGCTGTTAAACAGTCAAAGGATTGCCTTCAGCTCAGCAGCCGCTTGAGAGAAACCTTCTAACACTGGCTTTATTAAGGCTTTACTTATGTTATTATGATGCTGAGATCGCTTCAACAGACAATTCCCATATTGCATGTCCCTTTTAAACCTATAAACAATAAATCCCCCTCCTCTGGACCTCAGAATCAATGCTAGCAGCTAATTAAACTTAATAAAATGCCATGAAATAATTCAAACATCATATCAGTATAGGAAAACAGTGGATGTTTGCAGTCTGTCACAAGCTGACAAGATGTTAAGGAGGATGGGAAAATAATACATTATTTTCACATCTGGTCTTTCATAACAATGCCGTGACACATTGTCATGGCAACTGTGGATGTGTCTCACGTACAGTATTTGTTGCTGATAAATCAATGAAAGGTCAGTGACAAATAATGTCTTTAATACTTTATTTTTGGGCTTTATTTTATTTGGAGCTGTTGTTTGTTTTACATGATTTATACAGTTTATTGGCTAGTTTATTTTAGGAACAGTTGGTTTGTAATAATCAGCATCTCTGTTTGAAGTACTATAGAGTATTGATGGTTGACCTCAGCCACTAATAAAAGCTCCTTTATTTCCAATAGTTGCTATTGATTTGGTTGTATATACAGTCAGGTGTAAATACCAGGGAGGTGCATTATTATATGCTCAACAAACACATTTCCCTCTGTATGGATCTTGGGAATTTGTTGTTTTCTAGATGTCTATTATTTGCTTTCATTAGTCGAAAGTCATTATCTGTAGACTAGAGATAGTTTTCATCCTTTACAGGGTATCATGCAGCAAATGATCTTTGTAGTGAGTGACCTGACTGGAGAGGACCTCGGCTGTCCTGATCTCAAATCCCACTGTGTCCAGGAGTCACAGGTAAAAATTCAGCTACACTTCATTTTTGGGAATAATGCCAAACGTGTTTATGCAACCACTACAACTGACCCAGTCTATGAGAATGAGTCACATCAAATCACAACAACTACATCTTGATGAATGAAATCCAAATAGCAGGTACAATTTTGTCTAATTTACGGTTTAAAACTTTTTTTTTTTGTAAGATACACTACTGTGCAAAATTTGGGGGTGGTAGGTTTTTAATGTTTATGAAAGAAGCCTCCTTCAAAAATGCCAGATTTGGGACTAACACAGATGTTGGGTTAAATTTTTCAATTAAATGTTTAAGTTTTTAACTCAAAAGTTGGGTTAGTCCATATTTGACCCAAGGTTGGGTTGAACCAACCCAACATTTTTTTAGAGTGCAGCCTCACCAAGGATGCAGTAATGTACTGTAACATATTACTGCAATTTTTTTTTACATATTTTATAATGCAATTTATTCTTTGTGCTCCTGTTTTTTTGTGAAAACCGTGATGCATTTCAGGATTCTGTGATGAATAGAAAGTTCAAAAGAACAGCATTTATTTGAAATACAAATATTTTATAACATTATAAATGTCTTTACTGTCATCCTTTCTAAACAAAAGCACACTTGTTTTATTATTTTTTAACTTACAGACCACAAAATAAAAAAACAGACTTCTATTAAAATGGATTATTTAAAAAAATGCTTGTAAGACATTAAATGTGCTTCAATTATAGGAATGCTTCTTGTGATTGTCTATAGCTTTTGTTCTATAAAAACTTTCCTTATTTAGTGGTATGATTTTTTTTGGATGTCATGATCAGATAATTGTCATGAAATATACTTGATCTGCAAATCTTTGGATTAAAGAAGATATTAATGGCACATGAATTTATCACTGCTCTATGACTGCTTCATGTTTGGTTGGAAATGTGGCTGTGGACTGTGTTTTTCCATTATGGAGATCTAGAGAGCCATGAATCAGTCAGCGTCAGTGTACTAACTTTACGAGCGGATAAAACTCAGTTTACTTTGCTCACAAAAGTGTCACTCAAGAGACTCTCTGTGTCTGATCACTGCTGTCTGGAAATCTCTTAGATATAAATGAGAGCACATTAAACACGGCTTGATTTTAGAGTTTATGTACATCATCTATATTGTGAACCATTCTATAATGCTATGTATCTGTTCAATCTTATTTCAAGGACGTGGACGAGTCTGTTGCGATGGTGGATCTAGAAGATAAAAATAAAAAAGTGAAGACTGACACAGAAAGAAACATTCGTCCGTGCCAACATATGATGTCATTTCCTTTGTCACCTGTTGATTTAAGCGGGCCAGATTCACAGACACTAGCAAATGGATCTTTGGAAAGACTATCCAAATTAGAGATGGCAACATCGAGGTGCCTTTCTGATTCTACATATGAAATTAAATCTGAATGGACTGAAGCCTCTAGTTTTGACCAAGAGAAGGCAGGTGGAGGTGGGACATACAAGAAGAAAACTTTAATTTCATCTTTCGCCATCCAGCCCACTGACACAACTCAATCATTTATTTTTCCGAAGAACACAAGCATGCTTGAGCCCGAACCTCAGACCGTAAGCATAAGAAATATCGATTCTACAGCAGGTAGATCCGTTTCACAATCTAAAGAGTCTTTCAAGATGAGCACTGACGTCAAATTAGAGGTCAAAGGTCAAACTAATAAGGAGCCCCTGCAGATATTACAGTCATCTGTCATAAATCTGAAGAACAGAACAGAGCTTGCCATTTCAGTCAACTCAAACCCAGTGGAAATGTCTAGACCAGCAAAAAATGTCCATCCGACTGATATTTTAGGTACAGCCAAAGATTCATCACGGACAAAATCTGTTAAGGATTCAATCACAGCGCCAAGTGGTTCACTTCGAAACCTGACCCGTGCAACCATGGAAACCAGCACCGGCAGCGCCTCAGTCAATAAAGTAAAGTCAGCGGAGAAGAATGAAGAAATCAGAGCCACTAGTCGACCCACGACACCGATGCAAACTCAACCCGTGGAAATGACTCAGCAAAAGCCTTTTCATCAACCTGGGAGTCCCAGTGCTGAAAGAGAGGAAGAGAGAGAGCAAGAGAAGATTAAAGATACAGATGAGGCTCCACAGATTAGACAAGAGGATCTCAGATATAGAAGTGAGCAAAAAGTGACTGAAGTATCAGAGACTGATGATTGTTATTCTGGTGATACTGCTGCCTGTTCAGGACGTCCTACCACTGTGCCAAATACAGCAACAGAGACCCACTGTAAGTAAAAAAAAACAGTCATTTTTTGAAGCTGAAGTGTGTATGTTTTAAATTCTGTAATATTTTATCCTTTCCAAAATTTATTTGTATGTAAGGCATTTGCCTAGTATTATAATTTTTATTATAATATATATGTATAATAATATATTTGTTTATCATTTGTGCTGATTTGGTGTGGAGATCATTTCTTACAGGGGAAGGTGAAAACACTTTAATAAATGCTGATGTACAATATGTGGATAATGTCTAATTTGGCTTTTTATTTTATTGTTTTTACTCAGCCAATCAGATGCACAGAAACATAAACAGAGAAGGAGGTCTAGTACACACATCGGGTTTCAGAGGCCTAATGGTAAGAAACGTACTTATCGCTGTAATAATCCATTAATATTACATTATCTTTGCGTTGATGTTTGTCAGTGAAATGAAAGGCTTCACTGTCTATTGAGAGTGCTGTATGGTTTACATAATAATGCTGGTGTTTATGAGTCTCTGCCAGATATACTATTATTCTGACAACTTCACATATCTTTTCCAATTTTAAATGAAAGAGAAATGCAGTGTTTTGTAGAAAGGTGAAGATCATTACAGCCTTAAATATATGAAGGTTTCTATCATACAATATTCTTGAATACAGTATATCAATATAGCTAGATGGTTGTTTTGAAGGAAAATCCTCTTCTCTATTTTCTAATACTGTGATTCTCACTCACATGGTCATCTCAAGCCCATCGCTAGCCTTTATAGGAAATTGAGTTTGCAGAGGCATTATTCAATTAAGTGTGGAGAAGAGGAGAAGGAGGGTCATTTACCTCCAGTGAATGGAGCTTATGAACAAGAACTGACTTATTGTATGACACTGAGAGAGAAATATTATCCTGAGAAGAGGAACAGGATTACAGGAATTATTTAATAATACCAATGCTGGGAGAGAGAATGAATGAACAGGACTGACACTGTGTAGGCCTTCCATTTTTAACCATTTTAGTGTTTTTACTGCACTTCTTGACCATTAAACTGTTAATCTGTTTATTTCATTATGCAGTTGTTATGGAAATTCTTAAATGCTTAAGCAGTGTTATAATCACTTTACTGAGGATAGAAAGGGAGAGAGATGTAGTTGCAGTGAAGCAACATTAGCTGAGCACTTGCGCCTCCCTGTGGTTTCAGTGTGTCTGTACAGAACTGATGTCTACTAGATATTATACTCATATTAGATAGATAGATAGATAGATAGATAGATAGATAGATAGATAGATAGATAGATAGATTGGTTGAATTATATTATATATATTACATTATATTATATTATATTATATTATATTATATTATATTATATTATATTATATTATATTATATTATATTATATTATATTATATTATATTATATTATATTATATTATAATTATAGGGGCATCCCGGCCCACCTGGCTTGCCAGGTCCTCCAGGTGAAAAAGGAGACAAAGTATGTATTAATCATTTATTATCTCGAATCATAAATTAATTTCAAAAATTCGAAAGATTTTTAATAAATCTTGTCTTTTTGTAAAATATTGTTTGCAAAATCTTGTCATGTATATTTTAATGGGTGTTTGGGTGTCACACAGGGGTATGAGGGCGTTATGGGCCGGACGGGCCAGACAGGGTACAGGGGACCGATCGGACCACCTGGCATGCCTGCTATTGTAGTCTGGTACACATCGGAAGAAGAATGGCAAGCATTCAAGGTGCATACCAATATTTTAGCAAAATTTTTGCCAATTTTAGATTTATTTTTTGCTACCATTTATTGTGAAAACATACAACTTAAGTACCTGATTCTATGATGAATAGTTGAAATTCATCTGTTACATACATGCTTACAGTCCTCAAAAACACTTATTATATCTGATTATACTTTTCATTTTGCTTCCAGAAAAATAAATTCTACAAAAAACTAGTGTCGTTGTGGCCGGTGAGTTAATGAGAGCTTTACTGGAGCTGCATCAGTACACTGCAGATTCAAATATTTGCTCCAAAACTTTTTTTTTTTTTAGAGAATGAAGGGATTACCAGGACCTCTGGGACCGTATGGACAGCCTGGACCACCGGTAAGTATAAATATATTTTTGGACATATCATCTGTAATTTCCACAAACTGTCGGTGCCAGTGACAATGGAACCAAATTCCTTATGTGTGTGTGTGTGTGTGTATATATGAACATTCTGTGATATAATTATATTTTTCAGGGCCCTCCTGGAGTTCCAGGCAAACAGGGAAGGAAGGGAGAGCAAGGCAAACTCGTAGGTATCTCTTTCTCCTCTCTTCATCACACAATAATCTCTGGCAACTGAAAGATGCTACATGTAGGTCACCATTACATAGAGAAACATGGTGTGTAGTGTGATCAAACCATGTGGAGACTTGAGATGGGTTAGAAAGAATTTGACAAGCTCAATGGGTCAACAAGCGTGCAGTCAACAAGAGTCACGCTGTTCAGATTCTCAGCTGATTCAAAAGCAAAGACATGCTATGTTTGACTCATGCAGGATTGTTGCTATTTAAATCATAAGAGCAGTTCAATCTTTGGCGTCAAGGGACAAGTGTGATCAAGATGACATTCATCTGAACTCCTGTTGGCTAACTCCTCATTTATAAGCTTTTGTAAATTCAATAATTATTTAACTGGTTTTATAAAACCTTACACATTTCATCTTCTCATAATACAACCTGCCACTGATGACAAATAACAAATCATGTTTCTTGGCTGTAATGTAACTTAAACACACACTAACTTAAAATAAAAGAAAGCTCCCTTTTTTAAGAAAATACAACAACAACAACAACAACAACATCACTCTTAGAGATCATTTGAACTGATTTGTAATCAGTTTCAGTTCAGGTAAAATGTTTTAATTAAAGTTCTGTTTTTTTAATTATTCTTAAAAGTAAAGACCAAGTGAACATAGTTCAGTTGTATTACATTATTAACTTAACCCAGTCAATAAATGTGTTTTTCTTACCTGATGAGTATATTTAGCATCTGTCTTCCTCTAACAGAGTTGGGCTATATGGCAATAATGCTTCACTCTGATTGGTATTAAGAGACCATTCATTTGCAAGTAAAGAACTACTGTGAAAAATGTCTTTGTTAATGCTATAAAGCTTATCTATAAATGTTGATAAGGAGACTGAACCACATGTTGTTCTATCTGTATCATTTGTCATGTTCTAGGGAAGAATAGGACCGGTTGGAATGCCAGGGTCACCTGGGAGACCAGGACCTGAGGGCACAGCTGGGAAGGATGGGGAGACGGGCTCTCCAGGACCACCTGGGGAGGATGTAAGACTTATGGGAATCTCAGTGCTCCATATGCATCTTTTCAAAGTGATTTAAGTTTTAGTAGGGTTAAATATATTGCATATTTTGCCTATAATTGCATACATTCATCTATGTGATCTTTCTGTAGGGCCCAAAAGGTTATGCGGGAGAGAAGGGCAGTAAAGGGGAGCTGGGTGAGTGGGTAAGAATGACCAGGGTTTTTCTGTGGTTAATGAAATAACTAGTCCCTCATGGAACCTGTGCTTACAGAACTCTTAAAAACTGCACAGTTTTCCACAGAACTGGAACTTCTATCATATATTCAGTTCTGCAAATCATTTGACACATTTGACATTTACTAATATTGAATTATATTCTGCAGAAGTCTGCAAATTCCATTCGGGCCTAGCAGTAACATAACATAATCTAAATATCCAAGACCTAAACTGGAGTCCACTACTGCCACACAGCGTTTTTATTTGACATCTCAGCCATAAATCAAAATAAGTGATTGATTTTATCACACTTCGTATTTAATTATGCACATTTAAAGAAATTGTATCTGGTGTGTTCAGGGGGATCTTGGTGAACAGGGGCCTCAGGGAACCAAAGGAAGAAAAGGAGAGAAGGTAAAATGTTGCTCCTGCTCTCCTGACTTTCACTAGATAGTGATGATAATATCAATGACCAGCAAACTCTGTTTCTTTAGGGAAAAAAGGGACAGAAGGGCCTAGCAGGGGTAGTAGGATATATTGTGAGTAACATATTTCTGTATTTCTGTAATTTATTTATGAAGCAGATATTCTGTCTGTCCGTACGTACAGAACAATACCATTCAAACGTTTGAGAATGATATCTCGAACTGATATTGGTATTGAGATTTTTTACTATTTTTGAAGGACATCTCTTATGCTCACCAAGGCTGCATTTATTTGGTGAACTATACAGTAAAACATTCATATTATTACAATTTAACATAAATGTTCTCTATTTTAAAAGATTTAAAAATGTAATTTATTTCTGTAATAGCAACGCTGAATTTTCCATTAGATGAAGCTATTACAAGGTCAAAACAACTCTATGACATTCTTTAACAAACAATATATTTTCCATACAAAGGGGCCACCTGGACCTAGAGGACCACGGGGAATCATGGGGCCACCTGGACCACCCGTATGTGCTAAACTATCATTTCCGTTGTCCATATAAAACATGCAAAAACGATGAGCAATCTGATTGTTTTTGTAATAATCTCTGACACAGGGACAGGCAGGGGGGCCTGGGTTCACTGGATCACCAGGACCACCCGTATGTTACAAAAATGCATTTAATATTTATAATATTTAAAAATATATACTTTTTAATTATTACATATCATCTCTCAATTCTTTGATGTTCAGAACTTGACCTTTGACCTCTCTTTACAGGGTCTTACGGGCCCAAGAGGGTTGAAGGGAGTTCCAGGCGTCAACGGACCCCCTGTAAGAAACACTCTAGTATTTATAAGCTCCAATCCTTCATCATCATCATTCCAGTAATCACAAATGATTAGGAAAACTGACTAGTACATAATACTGATTCTCTTTTATAGGGACAACTTGGTGAGATGGGGCCAAGGGGACCACTTGGCAAACAAGTAAGCCAATCTTTTATTTCCAAAGAGTTTTTTTTAAAACAAAAAAATAAAAAAAGCTCTAGAAAAAATTGATGTGCCATTATATATTACAGGGAGAGGAAGGACCTGATGGTATTATCGGTATTCCTGGTGTTCCTGGACCCCAGGTGCTGTAGACTATGCCTTTTACCTTTCTCATTTACATAATATATTTGTGTGCTCTTGGTCACCATGATTACATGCATAGTATTCAGGATCCATAATCTGTTTAAGATATTATTCTGAAATGAAGTTTCTATCATAGTCTAATATCACTGGATGTTGTAATCCATATTGTAATATTGTACTTATGCTGGAAAATTTGGAATATGTCCCAATTCTTATATTAATCTGCATATGTATTTGCATGTTAATGTAGTCGTTGAGTCTGTTCTCGTCTCTTTCCTCTCTCAAACTGTTATGTCTAACTACACTCATTACCGAACAATCTATTCAGGGAAAACCAGGGGGCGATGGACCACCAGGTCAAAAAGGAGACCCTGTATGTGCATCTCATTTTTCTAAGAACTTTGAAATTCACATTTGAAATCTCATTTTGATTTTCCTCTACATTTACCTGAGGCACATGAGTATTTCTTATTCAAACAGGGAGATGTGGGAATTGAGGGAGACATTGGGAGTCCAGGACCACCGGGTCTAAAAGTAAGCCTGTGGTTCACTCAATAATTATTTTACAGTCTTTTTAGATATCTCTCATATTCTTTTGATACCCCAGTCCGCTTATATTCTAATGCAGCAATATACATAAAGCCACATTCTTGTTTCAGGGCGCCAATGGAAAACCAGGAAACCATGGGCCTTCAGGTGATCCAGTAAGATGATTTCAAACCGCTCCTTGATTTTTTACATGTCTGGTTATTGTAAGACATTTTTGTTTAAACATTATGTTTAAGAACGAGTTTTATTTTGTAGAAGCTGCTGGTGAAGCAATATATTTATTTCAGTGTGTAGTTAGTGAGGCTACACAATTAATTGATAAATAAAATCTAAATTGTGATGTTGGCTCAATTATTAAAACTTAAATGGTTTAAATATACAATCAACACTTTCATTGTGTTGTGAGAGGTGACTTTTATATTGTATTTTAATGCTGTTTTTGTTTTTTTGACATTTATGAGCAGCAGCATGAGATGTTGAGATGATATTAAATATTTTCATGTAACAACTCACATATATATAGTGATTTGGAATATTTCTATGCACTAGAGAAAATAATATAATGGTTTTGGGATAATTATGTTTGTTGTCTTTGGCTGTCTGTAAACTTCAGGGTTTGAAAGCACAGCGTGGGATGAAAGGAGATTCTGGCCAAAAAGGAGATTTAGTGAGTTCACTAAAGCATTTACAAAAGCTCTGGCCAAGTAAACAACACTTTTTATTTAGAGCCAGATGTAATCTGTTCTCAGACTAAAAATAAAAAAAAACCCAGAGAACTAGCCGAAAGAACTAATCAATCCTTTCTTATCTGTGGCTTCTCTTTGTCAGGGTCCTCCGGGGCT
The DNA here is from genome assembly GCF_003368295.1 of Carassius auratus. Classification (NCBI taxonomy): domain Eukaryota; kingdom Metazoa; phylum Chordata; class Actinopteri; order Cypriniformes; family Cyprinidae; genus Carassius; species Carassius auratus. The sequence continues at coordinate 89,562 of NW_020527519.1, read as the reverse complement.
GACAGGTAAACAGGGATTCAGAGGCAGAGGAGGGCAGTCGGGTGTACAGGGAGAGACTGGCCCTACTGGACCTGCTGGTTTACCAGGGCCCACGGTGAGTGCCGTGGCTCTTTTAACTGGTTAAAAACTGACTCACTGAAAGCCAGCCGCTTAGTCATTACATTGCTTTTATTTCAGGGCTATGATGGATCTGTTGGAGATCCGGGGAGACAGGGAAGAGATGGACCTAAGGTACAGTACTGTAATTCACTATTTGTCAAAGGAATCTAATATAATGCTATTCCATAAAACCCAGTTACCTTATTTAAATGGCATCTTTAGGGAGAGAGAGGCCACCCTGGTATCCAAGGTGCTTCTGGACCACGAGGAGACAAGGTGATTGATAATTGTTCACAATGTATTTTTGACAAAAGGCATACGTTAGATATCACATAATTTCAATAAGACAACATTATTTGACTTTAAAAGGGTCGGGCAGGCCAAGGGGGATTCACTGGTTTTCCAGGACCTTTGGTAAGTATGATTTCTTAAATAAAGCTGAAAGTCATAACTACAAAGGCAAGGACACCAGTTGATGAAATCAGATCATTTTGAGTAGATTTGTCTGATCATAGCACCCCTAGTGGTCATTTTAGGAAACAAAGTCTATCGATAGATTCAGTGTTTTGTAGCATCATATATATTTGTTTAAGTTGTTGTTGTTGTTATGTTTTTTGTCTTTATGTATATGTGTGTATATATATATATATATATATATATATATATATATATAGAGAGAGAGAGAGAGAGAGAGAGAGAGAGAGAGAGAGAGAGGAGTTTAGTTTTAGTTCAGTAAATTTACAATTACCTTTGACTACTTAAACCCACTGTTACATTTGACCAGTAGGTGGCACTGCAAACTGCAAACAACATGCAAACATTCATTCAATTCTAGGGCCTGTAGACTTGGGAAAATTATAAGAAAACAAAAAAAAATATGAAAACAGATGCCTGTGTACCTTGGACTAAAGAGAAAAGCCATATTTCCAAATGTTTTTATTTTACAGGGGGAGATGGGAAAATCAGGAGAACCAGGACCTGAAGGAGAGCCCGGTATTAAGGTTCCCTTGTACACCAAATCATTACTTTTTTAAATATTCATGCCATGAGAAACTCATGCCATGACTTTCATGATTTAGTAAGGTTTGATCATAATTTCCTTGTTCCTTTCGTCAGGATTATTTCAGTTACAACAGAAAATCTCATTCATGCTTATGGCCTAATTAACCCTATATATCAGGTTACTTAAATTTTTCATTTTTTAATGGGACAGGGAAGAACAGGGGTCCCTGGAGGAACCGGACTTAAAGGTCAAAAGGTAAACAGAGTTCCCTAATGATTAGTCTAATACTATAAGATTGAATGTCACAACAAACTTAGCATAGCATTGCTTAACTACACCATTGACTATGGTGGATTAGCATCCATCTTGGCAAAGTCATGATGTTTATGATCATTTAGGGACTGCAGGGTGTTTCAGGGAGTAGAGGACAGGACGGTATTCACGGTGCAACTGTAAGAGCCACACATACACAATGTTATACAGAATTATATTCTACACTACACTACACTAAAGGTAATTTGTGTTACAGGGATCGATTGGACCACCAGGATCAGATGGAGGTAGAGGACCTCATGGTCCCCGGGTAAGACCTCCTCTTATTGTTTCATGCTATGTTAGACAAACTTTATACTGACATGGACGAACAACTGATTAAATCTGATGTCTGAACAGGGTTTACAGGGAAGACCTGGTGCACCAGGAATCCAAGGTCCCGTTGGAAAAAGTGTGAGTTTTATTTTCCTTTCCTGATTGACAGGATTTCCAAACCCTTCAGTCTCTTAGTTATGTAACTCTCCATCTTGTGGTATATTTAGCTGTTAAAAATGTCATAGTTTGCCAATTCTGACATTACAGTCTAAGAATATGACCTACAGCACAATGCTATTAAATACTTTTTAAAGGGGGAACCAGGGAGCTTGGGACTCACTGGCAAACCTGGAAAGCCTGGAATCAGAGTAAGTACTGATTTCATAAAAATCCGACCGAATTTTATATTACAGGACACCCAGTTCTTTAAATCAGACTTTGTCCGAATTTGGATTTTTTTTTTTCCCCTGTGGTCTTTTATTGCAACTGGCAATGAATTTGATATGGCTAGGTCAGTCTTATTAGTTTTTTTTTTACGATATTGCGTGGTCTGTTTTCCTCAGGGTGTCAAAGGCAGAGAGGGTTCAGAAGGGCTTCACGGCAGTCCTGGAGAGAAGGTTAGTGGTTTATGTAAAATGAACCAGTCACATCATGTGACACACCATATGATGACAAAATGTAATGCAATAAAAAGCTGAAAACATTATTAGCTACATTTAACAGTGATCAGCAGCAGAAGCAAAAGTTTCCTTTCATTTTTTGTGTTCAAATCAAACCTCCTTTCATTCATAAGCCATATGTTCTACTGTATGTTCTCTTCCTGTAATTTATATCTAATCTTTCATTTGATATTAGGGGAAAAGTGGTCCTGAGGGGCCCAAAGGAAAACCTGGTCAGCCAGTAAGTGCTTTATAGGTTGTATATATTTAATTTTTTTCCTCATTCATTAACATTAAACTGTAGGTTTAAAAACTCTATCAATTTGTCGATTTTTCTGTCTAGGGTCCTCGAGGCCTACCAGGAGAGAAGGGCTACAGAGGACCTGCTGTAAAGAATACATTTAACAGACATTTGCAATCATGATGTAATAGCAGGAATATTACTATGTTTTTATCTAGTTAGTAATTTGAAACATTTGTAAATATAATCTTCTAAAGGGCCCACAAGGAAACATAGGCCAGTGGGGTGAGACAGGTCTGCAGGGGCCGGTAGGAAATCAAGGGTCCAGAGGACCGCCGGGGCCACAAGGAGTGGCTGGGTACCCAGTATGTGTTTTTGGGTTATTTGGTTTATTGTTGCGAGGACTGAGGGAAGGTTTCAGCTCTAACCATATATTGTATTCTCTGTCTTTCAGGGTAAAGATGGACCACCTGGACCCCTCGGACCTCCAGGAGATAAAGGTGATAAGGTTGGCTGTTTTTTGTTTAAGTTTTATCTTCATTGTAATTTTGGAAAATGTATTGGTTCTTTCACCGTGGCCTTGTATGAGATCTTTTGTTTATAAATGTATTGGTCAAAGGGACTGAGAGGAGCCAGTGGGCTGAAGGGAGTTGCCGGTATCGACGGTGAGGAGGTAAATTCTTCTTTTATTAATATTAATACATATAATGCAAAGATATCTGTTTTGATTGTCCTAATTAGTTGGTTTGCGAACCATCCACATTTACACTACCTTTTAAAAATTTTGGTCAGTACATTTTCTTTTATTCAGCACAGCTGCATTAAATGTTTAAAAATGTTTTTTTTTTTTTTTTTTACTGTCTGTTAATATTAATAAAAAAGTTTCCATCATGGGTTCCACTTAATTATTAATCGTAACAACTGTTTTTTTTTTTTTTTTTTTTTTTTTTTTTTACATTGTTAAAATTAAGAAACTTTTCTTGAACACCAGATCAGCATATAAGAATGATTTCTGAAGGATCATGTGACACTAATGACTGGAGTAATGGCAGCTGAAAATTCAGCTTTGACATCAAAGGAATAACTGACATTTAAAATATGTTAGAAAACAGTTATTTTTAGTTGTAATAATATTTCACAATATTACAGTTTTTATTGTATTGCTGAGCAAATAAACGCTGCCTTGGTGAGCATAAGAGGCTTCTTTCAAAAACATAAAAAAGCCTAATGACTTCAGATTTTTAGTGGAAAATGAAATGGGTAACCATTTTGTAGGGCTCAGGGGGTGAATCTGGAGCAGTTGGACCAGCAGGAAGCAAAGGCTTGTCTGTAAGTACAAATCATTTGATGCTGTATGTTTGCCATCTCCATTTCATACATGTACATTGTGTTATGGTGTTTTATGTAAATGATACACAGGACAGAACTGTCGGTTGTAGGGTGAGAAGGGTAATGAAGGATCTTTTGGTGATCGTGGCCCAAAGGGAATCCAAGGAGAGAGTGGAAATCAAGGACCAACTGGAGTCAAAGGACAAAAAGGACGAGAAGTAAGAATGCTGATCTGATTTTTGATTATTTCTTAGGTACAAAATACCATAAATTATTAACAAAAAGATGTTTTGTGTTTGTTTGTTTTTGTTTGTCAGGGGTTGAGTGGTGCTCCAGGGCAGAAGGGAGATCCTGGATCCCCTGGTGAAAAAGTGAGTTTTTTTTAATATAAAATTTACACAGGTGTTTGAGTGAAATAGTCAAATGCATTGAAATATTCTTATTGCTGACATGTTTTCTGTGTGTTTTTGTTTTTGCTCAGGGTCAGACAGGTGTGAGAGGTTACTCTGGGTTGATAGGAAAGTATGGTCCTGGAGGGAACATGGGCAAATCTGGTGAAAAAGGCGACAAAGGTCTACGTGGACTTCTTGTGGGTACCACTTCCTCTTTTATAGCTAATGGAGCCTATGAAAAAATATATTTATTTTGTTATTTCAATGCTCTATTGGTATTATAGGGCGCTGCAGGAACAATTGGGCCACCAGGTCCTAATGGTGCTATTGGGTTACCGGTAAGTTAGGTTTAATATATTTGATTTATTGTATATTTTTGGATATACATTTGGCATTAATTTATTCCATTCAAATTTAGGGTTTGCCAGGAAAAAACGGATTTGTTGGACAAAGTGGAAAATTTGGACCAATAGTATGTTTTCATTAATATTATTTTTTTTTTTACTGATAAGACTTGACTTTACACCATCTTATGAGTAAGTGCATCTGTTGTTTTTGCCCCCTGCAGGGAGAACCTGGAGTTAAAGGGAATCCAGGCAGCCCTGGGAAGATTGGATCAATGGTAGGTTTTTAACTTTGAAGATGCATGCATTATTTAGAAAATGTTGCCTGGTTGCCTTACTGACCTGAATTTGTTGAATCTTACATGTTGTTTACAGGGCGTTTCAGGCCCAAGTGGGAAGAAAGGAGAGCCTGGAACAAGAGGCAGAATGGTGAGATAACACTTTACAACCAGATTGGTTTCCGATTCTAAAGAACAAAATATGAAGCATTTGCTATAAAAAAAAAGGACAAAGGTATTTCACACTGACATACATTATGCTCAAATGGGTAGTGTTAACATATCAAAATGATCTTTGCTCCTGTCTAGGGGCCAATGGGTCAGCTGGGAGCTGTGGGTCCTCGCGGACTAAAGGGAAAACTAGGATCTTCAGGGCCTTCAGGGGAAAAAGGAGTCAAGGGTCAACCAGGGCCAAAAGTGAGTGGCTTAATTTTTTGCAGACGTATCATTAAATCTGGCCATTTATTGTCTTAACCAGTTGTTTTTGTGATTCTTTCACACAGGGGATGAGCGGTACTCCTGGAAGGAGAGGAAGTAAAGGTGTTGTAGGAAAGCCAGTGGGTTCATGCATTTTCAGGCTTTTATTGTCTTGATAATCTGCAACTTAAAATAAAATAAAAAGTTCATACATGGATATGATGCATTATTGTCTAGGGACCTCAAGGACCAAAAGGGAAACATGGTAATCCTGGTCTACCTGGAAAGCCAGCAAGTATCCCTAATACAAATGTCTAAACCTTCTGCCTATTTTATTTTATGATTGTGCCAAACATGATTGACTTTTACACTAACACTATTTTAGGGACGTAGTGGTACAGATGGATTGTTGGGAGTTATTGGCACTGAAGGCGACCCAGTGAGTAGCTTCCTTTTATTCACATTTTACAGTAGTGCTTACAAATGCAAACTCAATGCTAGTCTTACATGTTGCCTTGTGTTGTTTGGTCTTTTATGTCATTTCCTGTTTCCTGTGTGCTTCGTAGTCAGTTTGTAGTTTGGTTGTTTGTCGGTTCCTCCTTGATTAGTTTCCTCAGGTGTGTCTTGTTATCTTGATAAGCTTGTTACCCCTTGCTTATATATACCCCTGTGTTTCCTCTGTTCATTGTCTGGTGTTGGTCTCCATGGATGAATCGTGTATTTGTTGTCAGTTCTGTTTTCCTTTCCCACATTTGGTTTGATCTTGCTTGGATTTATTATTGTTTGCACCGGGATCTAGTGGTGGGCAGAGCGGGGCTTCATGAAACACTGAAATAGTCGAAGCAAATGTACCAAGGATTCGAAACAATTCGACACCCATCTCTTTTCAAGTATTACACTGAAACAGCATTGACAGCGAATCAGTTAAGCGAACTGACTACTTATAACATATATGTTATGCTTGTGATTTAACCATGTGGGCTGGGTTAGTGGTAAGTGTGCATGACTGGCATGTTATCAGAACCTGTGACTTAAGGTTTGAAATGAAATTCAGGTCTCAAAATGCTTGTGAAACAAAATGTTTGTGATGCTTTGATTCACCTTAGTCTCATCAGATGGGTGTTTCGAATCACACCTCAGAGCAGTCTTTCGAAACATCTGCGCTTCAGGATTTCGACACCATGTCGAAAAATTGGTTTTGCATCAGCCATCCATACCTGGACCCTGCTTTCCCTCATTCTGAAGCAGCCACACTACAGTTGGGTTGTTATTGTGCAGTTGTTGGGGTGTTCTGAATATTTGCTCTATAGTTATGAGGGTGATCTGGGCCCTAAATGATGTTCTTGTTAACAAGGTTCGGGAGGAGCGCGTCAGATACTTAACCTAATCAACACAGGTGTACCACAATCTAGTAATCAATCCCACAGTATAAATATCGCTGACTTACCTCTATCCATTGATGGTTAATCAGCATCCCTCCTCCACCCCATCTCCTCACTTCGAGTTCACTTTATAATTAGACGGGGAAGGGGGGGTACTCTAGGTTCGGGCCATTCCCGAGCTCGGAGCCCTTCCCCGGACAGCACGCCAAATACGCATACCATACCTTAGCTAATTATATGTAAGCGTGAACTCGTGAATTGCTTAATGGTAAATATTGTATGAACATGAGCATTTACTACCTTACTGTACAACTTGCAGGGTGACATTGGTTTCCGAGGACCTCTGGGGAAACCAGGTTCTCCAGGTAGTGCTGTAAGTAAGTTTTCTTTTTTTACACACTATTTGAATCATTTATTAAATAATATTGGTTTTATATTATGGTCATGACGTTTGGCATGGTTTCAAAAACAAATTCAAAGGGTGCCCCAGGAACACCGGGTTTGCAAGGGAGTCAAGGAGTACATGGGCCAAAGGTAATTTCCTCTCTGTCTCTTTAATAGTTGGTTCCTACTAGAGTCAATTTACCAGCCTTTTCATCACAGGGCGGTGTAGGACCGAAAGGGAAACCAGGACCCACTGGGCTGATAGGACCAAAGGTAATCAAATCAAAGTCATTGTTCTGCCTTCCACAATCCATAAGGATTTTAATTTTATAAAGGTTTTTTTTACTTAGGGGATTCCGGGACTTCAAGGTGAAAAGGGAGATGTTGGACAAAAGGGACCAAAGGTATCACTGTATCCACTGACTATAGACAACTGTTTTAGCTTCTGACATAATAAATAATGTTAACCCTGGTAAGAATAATGGTAAAAAACAGAGGCCTAAACTGAGCAAAAATATGCAATTCGTTGCAGTAGCTGATATTTCTGTGGCCAAAACGTTAGATGTAGGCTATTTGGAATTATACTAAAAGAATAATCTGTTAATCAGATGACAGAAAGCATGTAGTAGATTGTGTACAGCAGGTTTTTCAGCAAAGTTGTGATCATATTGGTCACTTCAAGGCCTTGCTCATTGCTCAATGTAATATACAGGGCCATGTTGGTATAAGAGGATTGCAAGGGCCCATCGGACCACCAGGAGGAAAGGTAAGTTCAAATGAAACATAGAAAGCACATCAAAAACAACCAGTTGCTTTTTTTTACTGTAGTTAGGAATGTTCCTTCATCTTGCAGGGAAAGCAAGGTGTTCCAGGGTACAAGGGACAGCCTGGGCAGAAAGGCATACAGGTGAATAACTGCCTGCTGTATTTTTGTGAACATATTTACTGTGAACTTTTGATTCTTTATTCATATTTTAAATATGTTATTTGTTGCAGGGGGAAGCTGGTGCTCGTGGGCCTCCTGGTGGCAAAGGACTCCCTGGTTCACCTGTATGTCTCTTTGTAAACACATTGACCAGCTTTATCTGCTTTAGAACAATAGAATAGATGACACAGTTTCTTGTTTTGCTCGACAGGGTCCAACTGGAAGGAAGGTACAGTATGTACTAAAATTGTAGGTGTGATTGTAATAAATATAGTCCTGCTTATCTTTGCCCTGTACCTGAACCAAGTAGGTACAATCAAACTGACCTGCAGTGCCTTGGCATGCAATATTTTAACAGCAGTATACAGTAAGGTGACACAGAAACATTGAAAATATGGAATTTGAAATATGATTTTGACCTCAAGTATATTAAGCTTAATAGAGTTAAATGTGGTTTCTTAAGTATTGCTTATATCAACAGGGTATGAAAGGAGTTCAGGGAATATCAGGACAGAAAGGTGTGAAAGGTCAGAGAGGACTTCCTGTAAGTGGAATAGTTTTAATTTCACACTTTAACTTTACTGTCATACTTATATTATGCCTTTTTAAGAGATTGTGTCTTAATCTTATATTCTGGCTCACTCTTGCCATCTCACAAGGGAAAACCAGGTGTTCCTGTCCAGCAGATAGCAGGGCGTCATACTCCACCTCATGCTCCAAGAAGGGGTTTACAAAATGTTGGTACAAACTCAAGCAGTCAGCCTTGGTTTGTTGAGCACTGAAACACTTTTTATTGTCAAATATAGAGGGAAATGTGGGGTTGGGTAGCAGGCCTAAGATTAAGTTTTTAATTTACTGATCGACTGTCTTCGCATATTCTTTTCAGAAAGTAAGGTTATTATCCAGAAATTCTCGATTTGATAACCCTGAAGAAGTGATTGAGGAAAATAGCAGCTGGCAAGGCACAAAAGATAGCAGCTGGCAAGGCACAAAAGACAGCCCAGCAACCACCTGCAGAGAACTCCATCTCATCCAGCCTCACCTCCGAGATGGTGAGCAGACTCCAGACTCATGTGGCTCTTGTTTTTAAAAAATTAAATCATAGACTGGACATTTAATTTATTGTTATCCTGTTTATAGGGCACTACTATATTGATCCAAACCACGGATGTCCATTTGATGCTCTCCATGTGTTCTGTAATTTTACTGCTGGTGGTCTAACTTGTGTGTCTCCTGTCCGGTCTAAAGTAAGAAGGATTTTCACAGTCAGTTTTCAATTTGGTGATTCTAAGATCTTTAAACTAATGTTTTTCTTAACTTTCTTAACAAAAGTGGGATTTAAAAATGTAAATATATTATTTATTGGCCGTTGTTATTATCATACTTCAAAAAGGGATTTTCAGTGTAATGCCACATAAGAACCACTTTTGGTTTCCCAAAGAACCCTTCAGTAAACCAATCTTAAAAGAACCATTTTTTTTCTTTAAAGTGAAGAACAATCTAAAGAACCTTTATATATATATATCTATATATATATATATATATATATATATATATATATATATATAGAAATAAATTTCTGTGGAATGGAAAGCTTATGTTTAAGATTCTTCATGGAACCATATGGCAATAAAATATATATATATATTTTTTTAAGATATGTGCCAGTATGACAGATTAAAATGTACAGTTGTTTTGTGTTGATATACTGTTATATTGAATATAATACTAGTGTTTATATTTGCGGTGGTTTTATCAGATCTCAGGGATGTGGCCATCAGGGGACGGATCTAAAAAGTGGTTTAGCGAGCTTCAAAGAGGCTTCAAGGTAAATAACTGAACTTGCTGAATTTCATAAACTGATGTCATTTCTTGTTCATTTACTTAGATGGTGGGTGTTTTGTTTCTATGGAAACTGCTGTGAATATCATAATTTTTATTAAGAATAGCAGGTATTTTAATAAATGTAATTTTCTGATTATTGCTCTCCACAGTTTGAGTACAGAGATCTCGATGTTGTCCAACTGCGATTCCTACGGTTACACAGTACCTCTGCCACACAAAGCATCAGCCTGACATGCTCTAAAAAACACGGGCCCACTGCTAAACACCAGGATACCACCAAGAGAGTGTTACGCTTATGGGGAGACTCCAATGAAGAAATCCATCCATCCCACGTCCTCATATTACAACATGGTTGTGAGGTTAGAAGCAATCTTAGGGCATGTAATTATAGGAAACTTCAAAACAGGTTTTCTAAACAAGAAGTTTACAAAAAATGGCACACGTCTAAAATATGCAATGTAAAGTAAAATTATTCCATAACAGGAGGTCATCAGGTATTTTCCCTGCCTTATCTTTGCAGGTAACAGCACAGGTGAGGGTTCTCGGGAATTCTGAGTTTCACGGAGGAGACATACAACTCCTTCCCATAAGAGATGTTCTTTTGCAGGGTGGAGGAGAAATCGTCCTTGGACATTTGTGCTTTTTATAGCATCTTTCCAAAAACAGATTCCATTCACAGAGCACCTGGAAGGAGTGCATTGTTCCCATGGGACATGCCCTACAATTAGGCTTTGAATATTGTATAATAATTTAAGGTAGATTATGATTAGTGAATTTGTTCTCCGGGTTTATATTATTTAGATTTCTGATACACTGCAAGTACTGTGTGTGAGAGCATGTGAATTTATTTAGACTTGTGTGTCAGTGTGTTGTGAGTATTTATGTAATGATTTATTTATGGAAGTTTGTAAGAATTTATGGAGGAAAAAATCATTTATTAAACCTTACACATATCTTCTTCTTTTTTTATTAAATTGATATACAAATTGTAGAAATATAGAAATTTAATTATAGAAATAAAATTAAATTCACAGTATTTTTGCCATCATCCTGAATGATGCAATAAACATCCCCTGTATAAGTAAATTTTTAATATATTTTTTTTACTGTATTTAAAACTAGGCATCATTTCACATACATTAGTGAATTTGAATGTGTTTCATAAATAATTTGGGGCATCAATGAGTGACTAGATTAGGATCTAACCATATAATGTCTTCGTTCTCCATAAGCTGTTAATAAAACACATACAACTAAATTATAAGCACATCATTTGACATTTGTATTCGGGGTGAAAAATGACCTGGGCATATATTCTTGAAGTGTTTTGAGATGTATTTATTCCACACATTACATCTTTGAGAGGAGAGAGATAACACAGTCATTACATCAACCAGGCAGGGTTACATTTACGTTAGCCGCTCGTCCAATCAGATGCCGTTTCGAAGCAGACATCCCCCTCCGTTGTTTCAGTTGATTCAGGCATGATGCTGAGCTGATTTCTTTCAATCAAACGGCGTTGCCAGCGTCAACATTCACTGAGTTTGTCTACAGAATGCGGAATTGAGGAGATTACTACACACGTGTGTACTGAGGAAGAAGCACAAGTAAGTGATATAAACGATGTTTTTTGTCTTTCTTAAACGAAGCCTCTGAAACAGACAATATTTTGTTCGGAAACATTTCCTGGTAACGTTACGTTATATTAATAAAGCGTATAAAGTTTCGTTCGTACATGTAGTGTCTATATAAATACAGACGAATAGTTAAACCCCCTAAAAAATGACAGCCCAGGATCAACAGAGCTAATTTAGTGTAACGTTATTGTAGAACTCCGTTTTAGCGTTAAAGGTTGAGTTATTTGCATTTGTGTGGTAAGCCATTTTAACGTTTATTCTATTAATTAACTAGGGTCTTTTTTCCTGGTAGTACATTTACTCATACAGTTATTATACAATAATAAGCCAATAGCTAAGTCATTAAAGGGATAGTTCACCCAAAAATGAAAATTATGTCATTAATGACTCACCCTCATGTCGTTCCAAATCCGTAACAAATCCGTTCATCTTCGGAACACAGTTTAAGATATTTTAGATTTAGTCCGATAGCTTTCTGTCCTTCCATTGAAAATGTGTGTACAATATACTGTCCCTGTTTAGGAAGGTAATAAAACATCTTCAAAGTAGTCCATGTGACATCAGAGGGTCAGTTAGAATTTGTTGAAGCATCGAAAATACATTTTGGTCCAAAAATAACAAAAACTACGACTTTATTCAGCATTGTCTTCTCTTCTGGGTCTTTTGTGAGCGAGTTCAGGTGTAGTGATATCCGGTTCACGAATGAATAATTCGGTTTAACTGGTTCTTCTTGGACCAATTCACCGAATCGAACTGAATTGTTTGAAACAGTTCGCGTCTCCAGTCAGCATTAATCCACCAATAACTTAAGCTGTTAACTTTTTTTAATGTGGCTTACACTCCCTCTTGAGTTAAAATAAACCAATATCCCGGAGTAATGCATGCTCAAACAGTACACTGACTGAACTGCTGTGAAGAGAGAACTGAAGATGAACACCGAGCCGGGCCAGATAACGAACAAAAGATTAACTCGTTCTCGAGTCAAGAACTGGTTGCATCGGTTTTTGGATCACCAGTAGTGATGGCAAGTTTGGTTCTTTTCTGCAAACCGGTTCTTCCGGACAGTTCGATTCAATAAACCGGTTGAAGAAAACGGTTCACCGGTTCTTTTGCGCTCAACGTAATGACGTCACTGGCGATGATTGTCCTTGATTCAAGCCTTCGGTTTACCCACGCTTATAACATTAGCACAGAATCAGTTTAGAATCAATCACCAAAAGAACCAGTTCAGTTCAGACACGCTGTATGTCAGTCTGCTTCACACTGAATCACACATGCACAGTATCATCAGCTCCTCGGTTCTCGAATCGGATGCGGCCGACAGAACTGGTTCTTGACTTGAGAACGAGTCAATCATTTGTTCGTTATCTGGCTTGGCTCGGTGTTCATCTTCAGTTCTCTCTTCACAGCAGTTCGGTCAGTGTACTGTTTGAGTACATGAATTACTCTGGGATATTGGTTTTGTTTGAACTCTGAGCGAGTGTTAAAATGTATTTTCGATGCTTCAAAAAATTCTAACTGACCCTCTGATGTCACATGGACTACTTTGATGATGTTTTTATTACCCTTCTGGACATGGACAGTATACCGTACACATGTTTTCAATGGAGGGACAGAAAGCTCTCGGACTAAATCAAAAATATCTTAAACTGTGTCCCGAAGATGAACAGGTCTTACAGGTTTGGAACGACGTATGGGTGAGTCATTATTGACATAATTTTCATTTTTGGGTGAACTATCCCTTTAAATATTGACTAGTATTCGTTAAGTTTGTTAGTTTCATTACTTTTCCCATTGCTACTAACTGTCCTAATAGTGACAAGTAGCCTTCTGTATTCCTTTGCACATTTTTGTTTATTGATTTTTATGGAATCTGTGGTTCAGATTTCATTTGCCCACTTGTTCTGACTATAGTACTTTAAGGAAGTTATTCTGATACCAGTTACAATTTCACAAGGATAATAAGGATCTTGCTTATTTCATGGTCACTAACTTATAAAAATCTTTTTTTTTCTTTGTCACTTTCAATGACTGGCCAGAGTGACTACTTTTAAAATTCAATTAAAATCTTACTTAGTAAGTTTAAAATTACCTAATTGGTGCAATCAAGATTAGCATTCTTAGAATTATGTAATTTAAATCAGGTTTGTTCTTGGTGTTGGGTTTCCAGCAGCAGGATGGTGAATGAGGGTGCTGGCGCCCCACGCAGTCGCAGGGGGTCTCATAAGGTGGTTCCTTCATCAGACCAGGACGGAACAGGAGAGGTGCCCTGCCCCAGTAATGGTGAGACTGGATCACTAAACAAAAAAAAGACCTGATCCTTCAAGTGCAGAGTATTCTTTTTTTCTTTTTTTTTTTTGCTTCTGATTGCCCAGTCTGTTTAAGAGTTTGCAGTAAACAAATAATATAATAACAGATTTTTATGTGGTAGAAAATAGGTATATTATAAAATAAATGTTAATTTTCCTTAAAGTAAAAGGTTTTTAATTTGCAATAATAGCCTTGCTTGTATTGAGGTTTAAACTGAGCTGTATAATCACATATGCATTAAAGAAGAATGAGGAAACAATGGCCGTGGCCCGTGACACATTCATGTTACGTTAGTGAAACCATTAAGGTTAATTCTGGGATGAACAGACAGCCATGTGATTTGCTGTGTGACCTGATTGAGAAATTGCTATGTCCTGCCCAGTACTGTTATCAATGATGCAGTCATTCCCATTAACTCTGACATGATGACACTGAAATATTAGGGTAGTGTTTTATTGTGCAGCCTCACTGTCAGATAGATTCAGGTTAATGCTTCACAGTGTAGCATTTGAGTTTGTGTTAGTGGTTTTTTAAATATCATATATAATTTAAGGGTTTTCAGTGGGATATAATGTAGTGCTTTTTGTCAAATGTCATCAAATTCTACGCTTACTATTAAATCATTGCCTCTTAATATAATCTCAAATAGATTGAAATGAAGACATTTTGTTCATTTCTGACTTTATTTACAGCATTTTAAAACTTTAACTGCATTTTTTACTTTTAATGAATTGTAATAAGTCTAGTTGGCTTTGACATACTGTATGTATCTATCTATCCTATTGTCAAGTCTCTCTTTCCTAAATGAAAGTGACTCTTTTTTAGTCTTCAAAAATATAGCGATGAAATATTTGTATTTATACTGAATAGTAAATATTGTATCGTAATTTGCTTAAAACCTGTGGCCTACAGGCTAATGAAATAATTATTTTTTTTATTTTATTTTATTGTAAACTTGTGGTGACTTTTTTTTGTCTTTTTTCAGTGCGTTTTAGAGCAATTTTTGTGATGTGAATGTTCTTATTTCTGTAAATGTACAGTAGTGTTGTATGAATCACCGTCTCTTCTGTTTGCACTCTATCAGATCGAGGTATTCTGTTTGCATTATGTTAGATTAGTTAGAAATGAGTGGCATGGTAACCAGGATACGTGTCCAGAATGACCTGCTCCATCTGTGTATAGTTGATGTGAGCAATCATGAGAGAATTGTACTGATGTTTCATTTCAGGAACAGTGGAAATGAAGCACATTATCAGCTGAGGTAGGATGGCTCAGAAACTTTCAGTACTTTTTTCTTGCATTAAAGGAAAACAAATTTCAAAACAATGAATGCAACCGTGTTAAATATTGTATGTGTGCAAATCTTGTTTATCACTGTAGTGTAATGGTGTATCTGTATTATCACATATTATGTCACAGATTAACATATCCTAAACGTTCAAGCATGACCTTTGGTTTGACTAAATCCTTTCAATGGTGTAAATGCAATGCTTATTTTTGTGATACATATTAGTGCAGGGCAACTATTAATCGCATACAAAATATATTATGTTTTTGTGTACATAATATATTTTTGTACTGTGTATATTTACTATATATAAAAATACACAGTCACACACAATATGTTGTTTATATATTTATATTACTACTGCTATATGAACAAAAGTGTAATAATATTTGGTTTGCAAACACTTTAAACAAATAAGGTGCTTTTTACAGCAGTGTTCCTTTAGCATAGTAGCAGTTCAAATGTTTATTGTAGCCTCATAGAGACTTGTGTGTGCGAGATGCTGGAGAATAATTAGTGTGTGCTCTCACTAGGGGTTCTTTACTGTGCCGAAGCACTTTTGACCCACACCGCGGTTCAGTTATATATAGATCAGTGTGTGTGAGTGCTAACCACGCCAGAGTGCAGATCTTCTGATACGTGTTGCGTGATTGCGTGAATATTTCTGAGTGGCCAAAGCAATAGATCGGTAAATCAGTATGATGTGAGAGGGATGTATGTTACAACATCCCATACGGCTCAAAATAATAAACCACAAAGTTAACAAAACGATTCACTCCACTGTGCTGAGCTAGAGCGCCTCTTTGCTGTCTTCACGTGATATCGGAAACTTCATATTTCCAATTTATAAAGTCAAGATTACAAGCTTGTTGCATTATTTTCTGTTAAAAATAACCATTTACAGTGGTTTGTGGAATAATTTGATCGGGAGCATCCGCTCCTGTGACCCATGATTTGTCTGTATGTGTTTTCAGTGCCAGTGAACAATGTGTCTTTCACAATAATAAAAATCTGCCTTAACGCAAGATATAATTGTTGGCGTTAATCAATTAATGCGTCAACGCAATAATAATGCGTTAACTTGCCCAGCCCTAATTTATATATAATATAAATTATATGCATATAAATATATACATGTAAATATTTCTTAAATAGTGTAAATATACACAACACACACACATATATGTTATATAAACAAAAACTTTTTTTGGATGCAATTAATTACGATTAAATATTGCCCAGCACTCCTATATTATATATATTTCATCTGATCTTGACACATTGTGTCTACAGATTCTTTGTGAGAATATATATATATATATATATATATATATATATATATATATATATATATATATATATATATATATATATATATATATATATATATATATATATATATATATATATATTATGATTTGCTGGTCACATGACAATCGATTTAAAAAAAACATTTTTTTTTATATTAATTATTTATTTATCAAGTGTATTCAAATAATCATGTGAACTGTGTAATTATTACTGAATAATTTAATAAATTCGGACTAAAAATATATTTTTTAATAGATTCAGACTGAAAGGTATTTTTTGGATATGACTATTCTGACTTTGGTTTTAAGGGTCAAACATTGTTTGTGATTTAGATTGTTTTGCGCTGCTTGATGTAAGTGCTTGTAAAGGTTACAGGAAGTGCAGACAGAATAGGGAAGGATGTGGTTGTCAGACAGGGGCAGTGAGGTTTGAGAAAATATATAGTCCTTGTTTGTAACACATATCTTCTATATAGAGTTTATTTCCCTAAAAAAGACATTTTATCAAACGATTGGAACTTTAGAATTGATTTGAATTACAGACCTCCGATGTAATGCGTCAGTTCAGTTTCAGTTCATTCTGTGACTGAATTTAGTATTCATAAAGTTTCTTTGAGATAGAAGACTCATTTGTCACCATTAAGAGCAGCTGCATTTAAAAAGACATGACCGCTTGAGTTATCACATGACATTAGACCTGATTCTCTGGCGCAATTACTCTTATTTTGTGGATATGATTTGTAGAGCTTCATAAGACCTTCTGTTCTTGTTTGTAAGACCCTCCTTAGAAGAGGCTAGCTGTTCTGTGTATTCACTGTTTGCTATTTGTTTTCAGCATTTGAAGGCAGACCTGACACTCAAGTCAATGAATTCATGGACAGTCTGATAGAGGAGTCTGCCAGTCTGGGTTCGTCCCATGTGAGCACAGTCTTTCCTCTCTCAGAAAAGGAGAAAAGCAAACTCAGGTACTGAAAGCATGCCCAAACCGGATTACAAATGAGTGCCACAGCTGTCTATTACACTTCATTCTCTTCTTTTTTACGGTCATTCAGATCTGCTTCACTTCATTTGTGATTTTTTTTTCATTGTCTGATCTTATCATATGACTAGCATGTCAATCTATCAGCATACTGCTTTAATCTCACATTCTTTTTGCCTTTTCTTTTTTTATTCTGTTGTCTAAACCTTTTTATCTTCGTCTCTGCTCCTGTAGGCATACACAGCATTCCCAAGGCCAAAGCAAGCAGTTCGTGATCCGTCGATCACTGTTAGAGTACTGTAAGTCATGGATAATTTTTGCTGGTATGTGTAAATATATTTGTTTTGTTTCTGTCTGTGGTCAGATTAGCTGACCTTAATAAACCTTAGTGTTTAATTAGGAAGACAAGAAACATATGGTTGTACTGCTTATGAATATTTGTAAAATAAAAGTGCTTATTACATGATTTTTATGCAGTGATCTGTTTGAGGTGAGCCACATTCGCACCATCTATCACATGTTCATCGCCGTCCTCATCCTCTTCATCTTCAGCACGTTTGTCGTGGATTTCATCGATGAGGGCAGGTTAGAACATTCAGTGTTCATAAACACTTTTGGAATCTGTTTTGCTTCAGTTTTTGAAACTGCAACCTTGTTTTAAATGTTGAAGTTTTGACCTTGTCAACCTTGTGGTTTCATAAATGCATAATAGTTTTGTTTTCGCCAAAATATGAGGAGATATATTTTATCTCCGCATGCACAATGTTTGCAAGGTCGCCTAAATGAATGAAAAGGAGCCCTGAAACTATTCCATGCAAACTACTTCTGTATCGTATTAAAAATACATTTCTGATATGTCTGAATTTTGAATAGAATAACTCTTTATGTTATTTAAATAGGATTTTCTCCACAAAGAAAGAAAACTAAACGAAAAACATCTTTGCATGTAACCGGTTTAGTTAGTGTATTCTAGCTGGTGTAAGGATAAAGTTATGAAATTTGTGATTATGTGAACAAAAAGAATAAACAAATCAGTGATTTTACCAGACTGAAATATAATGTGTTGAGAATTGAGAAAGTAATATGCTCTTAACTCATAAGTGTTTTCTCATTAGTTTATCGTGTACCTTCAGTGTGACTTGGAGTAAAATAAGACAACAAAGAGACATTTACAAAATTATGTAAGCTGCAAAAACCTTTATTCCTTTGCTCTCTGTAGATTGGTGCTGGAGTTTGATCTGTTGGTGTACGCCTTTGGCCAGTTCCCCCTAGTGGTTGTCACGTGGATGTGGATGTTCCTGTCCACTCTTGTGGTTCCGTATGTGTTGCTCAGTGTCTGGGCCAGTGTTTACCCCTCGTCAAACCATCGGGCCTTATGGACAGCACATATGTGGTGCTGAAGAATGGCCTTCCCCCTGCATCATGCTTCATACTTATTCTAGAACAGGTACTCCGTAACCATTTTATTTATGGTTGATTATTGGATGCTCTGTTTTCTTCTTTAATGTGTTCATTTAAATTCCAGGTGCTCGGCTGTTTATTTTATGCATATTACATATTTGTGCGGCTGTGTATCCCTCAGTTCCGCAGTATCAGTGTGCAGCTCTTTGACCTGAGGGGCATGGTGTTGTGTGTCTTCAACTCTATACTGCCAGGTAGAATGTCGACAGGACAGCTACTTTTTAATTTAGCTCATCTTTAGATACCTTAATAATGATAAGATGTCTAAACACGGAAGAAGACAAAGATTTAATAAAAAAAGTGCACAAATAAATGCAGTTTGTGTAATGGTGTTGTCTTCTATCCATAGGAGTGCTGGTGCTTTTCTTGGCATTTTTTTCCTTTCTGCATTGCTCGCTTAATGCATTTGCTGAAATGCTACGCTTTGGAGACAGAATGTTTTATAAGGTAACATACGGCAAAAAATGTGCCCTGTATATAATTTTACAAATACAGACCCTTCGATTAGATCAGATCAGATTTGTTTTATTGAAAAAAAAAAAAAAAAGATATATGCTAAATTACATGTCCATTATACAAATGTTCATTGAATAATGTGCTTTTTCTCTAGGACTGGTGGAACTCCACTTTATTTGCCAACTATTACCGCACATGGAATGTTGTAGTACATGACTGGCTTTATTACTATGTCTACAGGGACTTCCTGTGGGTAAGTCATCAGTCGAAAATTAGCACAGAATATAAGAAGAATGATTATAGTTATTCTTTATTTATTGACTGATTAATTCAATCACTTTGAGTGCACTCTTTACAAAAATCATCCAGGAATCAGTAAAATTCATTGGTGTAAACAGTATTTCAGATTGGATCTTGACGATGGCTCTGAGTTATGCTGTATTTCAATAAACAGTCTGTGTTTGGTTTGTTTGCCTGGAAACTGGAATTTGTGTGAAACTGTGTCCAAATGTGCATCAAGCTAAACCAAGTGTGATCATCCATATCTACAGATGACACAGAAGCGTGCAGCGGCCATGTTGGTTGTTTTTACTGTGTCTGCTGTGGTGCACGAGTACGTTCTGGCCATCTGCTTTGGCTTTTTCTATCCTGTCATGTTCTGCCTCTTCATGTGCGTTGGAAGTAAGAATCTCATTTATTACAACTATCTGTCCCTGCTAAAAAAAATAAACCCCGTATAGTCTTAGCTGGCTAAAGCTGGTTTTACAGTTGACCAGTCTGGTGTTTAGCTGGTCAGCAGCTGGTCTACCAAAAACCATTCAAACATACCAACTTAACCAACTTGGGCAGGCTGGGATGCCGCAACCACCTAGACTTTGGTTAAGATGAGTCTGTTTTATATGATACAACAGAGCCTGAATACGAAAGTCTCTAATGCACTCATGTTTCTCTTAGTGGTGTTTAACTTCGTTCTTAACGACCGGAGAAAAGGGCCGATCTGGAACGTGATCATGTGGACTGCGCTGTTCTTGGGTCAGGGCGTTCTCATCTGCCTGTACTGTCAGGAGTGCCCTATTCAAGAGGTAAACAAAGTGCTTGTTCTTGGTAGGGTTCATCTAGATTCTGAATTTATTCATATATTCATGGTTTCTTTTTGTTTCCTCAGCCTTCTTTCCTAGACTTGTTGAAGCCTCGATCCTGGACGTGTGCTCCACAGACTAACACTGCTGTAGATGCTCACTAAAGCCACACCACCATCCTCCAGATGAATCAGACTTTTTTTTTTGTAGCATTCTATAGGTATTGCACTCTGAGCAAATGAAGTGAAACGTGACAAGCTTACTCTATAATCATGAAGACAATGTTTTATGAAGAGGCCTTAGATATTTAATATATATTATAGCATCCATAATGGAATGTAGAATGTCTATAATGTGCATTATTAATATTTCTTTGTTTCCTTTCAAATTCCTAGTTAGCATTTGACAATCTATTTTAAGTTATGTCTGATCTGGGTAAAGAGATTCTGTTTTTAGAAGCCTCTGTGATGTTGTTGAGATCAGATTATACAGTAAATGTGTTTTGTTTACTGCTACTTCTTAGCGTTGGATATTGTGGTTTTACTCCAGTACTGGAGAGGCCATGGAAGATTATACATGTGGTACATTTGAACAAGGTTGCCTGGACTACACAAAACTGTAGAATGTTTACAAGCAGGGTTGCTATTCTAAAACCCCAGTGGATTTAAATTATGTGCCATATTTTACTACCACTGATAGTCTGGACTTTGGAAATTTGGACCTCATGTTTTTTTTTTGTTTTTTTTTTCCTAGAGCTAAATTAATTAGATACTAATTTAAAAACCATGCTTTAGGACTTATTTATTACAAAACAGGGTATCATATTTTTGGAAGTGTTAAGGTTTTGCAGCTGGCTGCACTCGTGATCATTATTATTACTAATGGTTTCCAAGCACAATTCCTTTGCTGGTTATAAATTATTATGAATATGAACAGTGATATGCAGGGGATTTATAAAAAAAAATAGTAATAATAAAGTGTAGGACATTTTGAATGGCATTTGTTAGTGCAATAAAGAGTTTTGAGTGAATAATCTCTCCAACCCCACAATTTGTTTGAGTGAGATTGTATTTACAGAAGTGTAAAAACACTTCTGCAATAACTGTGATGACCAGCAGGTGGTGATGGAGAGTTGCGTGTTAGGACTATATACCTGCACACAGCATTTTAAGAGTTTTCTTTATGGCAAATGCCATGTAAATGTTCCATTGTAATTTCTAAAATAGCTGATGACTGTAATTTTCATCACAAAAAAAAGTTATTAATATTTTGGAATAATATAAACTGATGGCATATTTTTTAATTTCTTCTGAAATGTTCAGTGCATAGCCTGTACCAACATGCTCTGGAATGGACAAATAAACAATTTGTCTTTAATTGACAGTTTAACAGGCTACAGTGGTTTGCTTGTATGCACACATAATATATCATGCTAATATGTTTCATGTGAATTGACCACGTAAAATCAAACCTTAAAGAGTGAATTAAAATATTAGCCAATTTCTTTACAGATGAAATCATGTTGCAGAAATGAAAGATTATCATTTTAATATTAAAACTATTAGTATATTTTGCCATTGCTCTTGGTAGAGCTAAAAATGAATTAAATTAGGCGCGAAACATCGATTATTGCTAAGATTATTAATTAATATTTTAATAGATTTTTTATTTTATATTGTCCACTTTCTAGTTGGGAGCTGTATTCATTTGATTTTTATTAGTTATTTTTTAATTTGTTTCCCTTTCTTTTTTATTGTTGTTGTTATTTTAGTTCATTAAGTTAAACTAAACAAAGGTTAGAAATGTTGCTTTGGCAACTAACTGAAATAAAATGAGTCTAAATAAAACACACACACACACACACACACACACATATATAGGCTATATATATATTTGTGTATATATGTTTCAAGAATCGGCTTAAAACATATCTCTTCCATCTTTATTTGACCCTCTAACTATATCACTTAATATTCTAATTGTATTCTTAAAAAATCTAACCACCTTTCTAATCTTTTTGTATTCTATTTTTCCTCTAACTAGCTTGCTCTATTTTTTTTTTATTCTATCTGTTTTCTTTTTATTTATTATATTATTTAAAATCCCATGCTAGGTGTACTGTGTTAACCTAACTGAGACTTGTTATAGCACTTATATATTATTACTCTTTTTGTTGTTTTTGATTGCTTCCACTGTCTTCATCTGTAAGTCGCTTTGGATAAAAGCGACTGCTAAATTAATAAATGTAAATGTAAATAAATATAAATATATGTGTGCATTTTAATTTATATCAGTTTGTTTAAAATAAATGTTTTTTCGGTGGTTTTAGTTGACTATAATAATCCTGCTATCAAAACATATTATTGAATATGATATTGATCTAAGTGAGGTTGCGTTATATTCTTTATTTTGCTTTAATAAACATTTCAATAACACATTTTTGTATTTATTATTGTACTGTTCACATTACCCGGTTATCGACCTTATTCAGCTATTATTCACCATACATTATGAATGAACAATTCTCTTAATTGTGCTTATGTTAATACTGATGTATTAAAAAGAGAGGGTCTTTGGCATCACCGCGATGATGTGTGCTGCGCTCTCCGTCATTGGCTCGTGCAGCGCACGCCACTGATTCTGCGGTAAAGATGGCGGCGGCGGAGGGGGCACGCAGCGGCTGGAGCAGAACGGAACGACCCCAGACGGGTCCGCTTTAAGAGAAACAGCGCTGGGGGCAGGAGGATCGTACATTCCCGTTTAACAGAACCGCTTATCCGGTGCCGTTTGGTAGAATTTAACGATCAGACTGTACGTTGTTTGCTGTTAGGTGGTGGGTGGGTTCTCTCGATCTCCCTCATACACACACACATTACGTTACACAGACGGCTAAGCTAAGCTAACGGAGCTCGGTCCGGTCCGGTATAGGAGGAAGAGAAAGGGTGACCAAGAAGGGGAAGACTATCATCCCGAACTGAACAGGCCGTCGTCCCGCGGGTCGTTCTTTGGGGGATGTGAGCTGTCCAAACGGACGGTGGGTCTTTCTACGGATCTGTGTTATTTTCCCACCCAGAACTCTCGCAGGATGGGACAACAGGTAGGCCGCGTGGGAGAAGGGGCTTCCGCTGGGATCCAGACCCCACCTCAGGGGCAACAGCAGCAGGGCAGATCGAACCGGGCCAGCAACTCCGGGAGGAGACCCCGAGACGGCGGCGGCGGCGGGAGCAACATCACCGGGACTCCACCGGGCAGAACTGCCGCCGCTGCCGCTGCAGCGAACATCACGCTGGATCCAGGAATCAATGTTTTCACCCTGCATTCAGGTATGAGCCCATTCAGGTCTTCATTGCGCATGTTTATTGATTTGAGTCAGTGCCAACTTGCTTATCATTCTCGGTGAAGTGTGGAGCTGCTCTCCGGTTTAGAAATACTCCATGACTCTCGGGCTGTGTTGTAAAATCTAGTTTGCTGCCTATCTAGACAATGCTATTTTTGACATCACGAATGAGTTCAAACACGTATTTAATCCCTAAACCTGCTCTCTAGGGAGACAGTTTACTATGTTTTCTGACACAATCACCGAAATGTGCTGAATATAAGAGCTCAGGTCAGCCGGTTTGTATTGCTATTTCTTATAAACAACACTTTTATGTCTTAGTGACTTGGTAGAAAACAAGACTGAAACCTCGTCTTAAACATTGAGGTGGATGAAACAAATTTCCTTTGATGGAACATATTAAACTTGTTTCATCCAAACAACACCCACCCATTTTTCTAGCTCTGGTAATATCAGTTTGTGAATTAAGCATTGGTTTTGTAAATGGTCATTCATGGTCCAGTGTCTGGTCACCTTCCATTGGGACCATCTCTTTGTACACTATAAAGTGTATTGCTGTATAAAAGTGTATTGCTGTAATGTTTATGTTTGAACCCTGTCGATCCATTTAATAACAACTTTGAAATTAGTGTATTGGGAAACTCTTGGTTGGTTAAAAGCATTGTCAGAATGACAAATTAGTATGATTTCACTTAAAAGTATTCAAAATATACTTCAGAGTTGTATCAGCAGGATTGACAATGTTTACATCTTCTCTTTAAGGTCTTCTTGTTAAAGCTATAGCAATATACCTGTGGACATGTATTTTTAAATAAACAAATATATATATATATATATATATATTTATTTATTTATTTAATATATTAATATGATTTGAATATGAGCAAATTCCTCTTGACCACCTTAACCCCTAGTGTAAATGTATATAGTTAAAAATGCTGTGTAACTGCATTTATGCCACCTCTAAGCAGCTTTAAACCGTATGTGTAAAGAAAGACTCATAACTGCCACTTCAGAAGTGTTTCTGTGCCACCTTTGCAGTGTAAATTTGCCATTTGATGTAGATGATTGTGCTTGTTTAAAGGCGGTAGCTAACTGATTTGAGAAGGGGAAGTTCAGACAATACCTTCCTAACTGTAGAAATGCTATCTGATGGCTGTTATTTGATAGGGACTGGCATTTATTGTCTCTTCTGAAGCACTCGCTGGTGGGAAAAGCTGCTGGGGAAGCCAGCGTTTTCTCAGATTTCGCTTGTGAGTGAGTTCACTGACTCATTTGTTTCAGGCAGTAACACAAAACACATATTTGATGGTAATACTGTTTGTCTGGCTATAATGTGTCACGCAGATTTATCTTTTCATAAATCTCATATTCCAGGTGTTGTTGGGATTATTGTGACTGTGGCTGGGATTACATTAGCCGTCGTGGATGGTTTAGATGAACAGTGTTGTCTGTTGTCCATTCCCCAGGAGTTGTGTTAAGTCTCTATAAAGCATTGTGCCCAGTGTTGGTCTCTTCTCCACGGGGGGGTTGATCAACGCCAAAGAGGAGCTTGTCACATCTTGACAGCGAAACCCTTCGGCTGGAAACACTGACTTGTGAGGGCTGCAGATGAGTTATTTTTACTCTCATTGCTTATAGCCAGACGTATAGCTGTGGCTGAACGTCATCTGAATAATCAGGATAATAATTGTAGGGTTACAGGCCTGACTAACTGCCATGATCATCTTCATCAGACACATCTTCTATATCTGACGCTGAAGTCTGTTAGAGAGAGACTAGGACATCTTTTAATGTCTGTCTAGTGGAAAGATCTGATCTTGAGTCATTTTCCTCAGACAAGCAAACCAGATTGTTTGGGATAAACACAGATTTTTCTCCCTGTGGCACAGTTAGTTGGAGTGACCGGCTTAAAGATTCAGAGATTTTTAGAAGATTTAAAGGATGATGCCAAAATATCCTGCTGTTGGTCACATTTAGTTGTTAATCTGTGAAATGGCTTTAATAGGGTGTCAGAGCTACGTCTGTGAGGTTAAAGAGATAATTCACCTTAACAAAAGTTTTGTTGTTTACTCATATAATAAAGTCTGTTAAGGATTTGATAACATTACTTAAAGAGGGGGTGAAATGCTCGTTTTCACTCAATATCCTGTTAATCTTGAGTACCTATAGAGTAGTACTGCATCCTTCATAACTCCAAAAAGTATTTAGTTTTATTATATTCATAAGAGAAAGATAGTCTGTACCGATTTTTCCCGGAAAAACACGAGCGCCTGGAGGCGTGATGTGTGGGCGGAGCTAAAGAATCACGAGCGCCAGTTGCTTTGAGAGCGTTTGGAAGCTGTGACAGCTGTGAAGGCTGAAACTGAACAAGAGCAGCAGCAGCAAGGACTCGCTCCGAGTGGGGCTCGAACCCGGGTCTCCGATGGGAGGCGGACACACTAACAAGGAGGCAGAGATATTTTAAGCAGTTTTACTCACCGCCTGTGGTTCCAACACACAATCGTGACCCTTTTTCGTTGGGATTGCAACATCCTTAAGAAATAAACGATACGCAAATCCGTCGTCAAACTGGGCTTTGTTTGTAAAACAAGCATTTTCGAAATGCAGGGAACAAACACAAACACTTGCACAACTCCGTTGATGCTCTGTAAAAATAAACTCCATCCACTGGTCCCTTAATGCTGTTTTTCTTTGGTAATCTGTGCAGGGTTGTTTTGCCCTGTCAACCAAAAACACACTTCTTTTGTGACATTCCGCGACGTTCTCGCTCTGATCAGTGAAGTCTGTTGTGCTCTCAGTGCTCTGCTATACGGGAGCGCCCGCTCTTCCGGCAGACGCGCCCTCAGGACCCATATAAGGAAATTCCGCTCCATCTAACGTCACACAGAGCCATACTCGATAAAAACTTTCCGAAACTTGTGACAAACCGGAAGGAGTATTTTTGGAACAGAAATACTCCTTCAAACGTACAACTGAATTTTTGAAACTTTGTCCATGTTTAGCATGGGAATCCAACTCTTTAACAGTGTAAAAAAACTCAGTATGCATGAAATAGCATTTCACCCCCCCTTTAAGTACATAAGTTAACATGACCTAACAACAAACAATACTTACAATTTTAAGCTTCCTTTTAACATTTACTAATAATTTTTTTTCTCTTTAACCCTCTGGGGACGGATTAGGCGGTACCGCCCAAAATGGCATACTTTTACAAATGTGTAGTTATCTCAAAAACTATTAATGCTAGATAGATGCGGGTTTTTTTGCCGTCTTCCTCAGATTCCGCTGAAAACAGCGGTGTCCAGTTTGTATATTAAACACTTCCCTTATTGCGCAATACCACTGCGTAAACAGGCCAATGAAAAAGATTGTGCTAGGCAGATTCAACACGCAACAGCCAATGGAAAAATTGCCGCTGGGAGGAGTCTTTTTCTAACCCAATCAGAGGAAGGTTATGTCTTCTAGCGATTCAGAGGACTCTGTAGCTCTGCTGTAGCCTTGTAAAAGCTGGCTGGACTAAAGTAAAAGACATGTAATCAATAAGCGTTCAGAGAATCTGCATCAGGGTGGAGAAAGCAGAACGCGATCGGAGTGTTACAGAGAGCGATCGGAGTATTAGCGAGCACAAAGAGCTAAATTCGAGCGATCGGAGAATCAGCATCACGTGGAGATAGCAGAAAGTGTGTTAGCGAGCACAAAGAGATCAATTCGAGAGAGATACAGCATTATTACACAATTGTTTTATCAAAATGGCAAGCAGTAAAAGATTTACGGCAGAACAAGCTCTGGAACAATTACTGGAAAGGCCTGGAGAGGCCTTGCTTTGCTCACTGGCATGCCTAGGACTGTTTTTAAAAAAAGTTAATTATTTAATTGTTCTTTACACATTTGATTAAACAATAACACATTTCTGTCAAGCAAAGAGTTTGAAAAAATATATTTTCTTTGTTCAAAAACTGTTCTATATTGTGTGTTTTTCAGTAATAAATGACAAAAATCTAATTTTCGTTTTTGAAATGCTCTAGTTTATTGTAAAATTTTTCACTCATACTTCCTTTATATAAACATATTGCATGCATGCTTATGGTAGCTTAGGGTCTTCTGAATCCATAGATACCAAACACAGGGTGTTTCATCTCCTTTACATATGATTTATAAGCCCAAATATAAAAATAGAGAAAACAGACCAAAAAGGGCTTAGTCCCAAAAATAAAAAAACCGCCTAGGACTGTTTGTAAATAAAGTTAATTATTTAATTGATCTTTACACATTTGATTGAACATTAACCCATTTATGTCAAGCAAAGAGTTTGAAAAATATATTTTTGGGTCAAAAACTTTTAACTATTGTTGTGTGAGGTAGGATTTTCAGTAATAAATGACAAAAATCTCATTTTCGTCTTTGAAATTCTCTAGTTTATTGTACAATTTTTCACTCATACTTCCTTTATAGACATATTGCATGCATGCTTATGGTAGCTTAGGGTCTTCTGAATCCATTGATACCAAATACATGGTGGTCCATCCTCATTACATATGGTTTATAAGCCGAAATGTAAAAATAGAGAAAACGGACCAAAAAGGGCTTAGTCCCCTAAGGGTTAATGCAAAAGTTGGACGTTGGACTGTAAGATAACAAGAACCAACCATTTAACAACTGTGGTTTTATTAACTGCCATTAACAAAGATTAATATGCTATGAAAACACACAGCTTATTTTCAGTTCTTGTTGGCTAATTCATGTTTTAAAACATTATTGCAATGTGTTAGCCTACAATTTTTTCTAGGAACACAATTTCTAGGTCTATGTCATATACAGTAAGATGTGATCTTTTCTGATAATTTGCATTAAAAAAAAAATAAATAAAAAAAAGATCAGCATCAGCTGATATGTTTTTCTGTTTGGCCAACAAGTGTCAGAAATGGTACTTTATTTCTTGTAGCTCTTTATTTGTGAAAAATACTATGATACAATTACAGAATCAGTTACAGATACAGTTTTTTTTAAGTTTCTTTTTTTTATAGTGATTTATTTTCAAATGGTTTATTTCTAATATAGTAAATATAATGTAAAATACTAAATATTTAACTATCTTAAAAGGAAATGTGTGATGTGTGGAAAAAAAATCCACAAAAAAAAAAAAACCTGCATATGACATTTTTTTTTGGAATTCGTGGAAGTAAATATGACAAATTTTAGTTTCAGTTGAAATGTTGAAATTGCTGAGGGTTGCAGAACTGCACTGTAGTCCTCCCATTAACATGGTGTTATTACAACATCAACAGGAAGCTTCCTCACTCTTTGATTCTGAAATCTGCAGTGCGCTCATCACTTAGAGTCTGATGACTATGCAGAGGCATTGGGGGAGGTGTACTGCTCGATTTCTCAAATCGTTTCGGTCCAATAGGGCATCCAGAACATCGACAGATGACTCATTTCGAGCTCTGAGCAAAATTCCGTCAGATCCAGGAGAATAGAATATGCATCTCTTTTCTAACTAGTGGAATTCCATCGGAAGCGACTGTGACGAATTGTTCTTAAGTTACCTGTGTGGTCAGACGGAGGGCTAAATGAATAAATGAGTGGTCCTCCTGTCTGCGTCTCCCATCCCCTGCGGACAGCCAGTGAGTCAGCCTGCTGCCGTTACGAGGTCACAGGGCCAATTCCACGTTCTTTTTATTTATTTATCAACTCTGTCCTGTACCAGCAGGCTTTTATTATTTCAGTAGGGTGGTGCAAAGTGCTGCTCTGAACCTAATGTAGTCCAAAGTACCCAAAACCATTGATTTTTCGAACCGTGTGGACCTTCAGCTGGCACATTTTTAAAAGGCAAAATGTATAGACAATTTGTCTAAAGCTTTTCCATCATTGTATATCTATGCATTTCCAAGCCACAGCAACACAGACTCATTTAACACAATGTTGATATTTTGCAGTGGCTTCAAATGAGACTCATTCAATGAGAATTCAGTCCAGACTGACTGATAACGAAATATGAGAGAACAGTGTGGATGGATTTTGAGTGAGGTTGTGGCTTTTGGGCTGTATGGACATCATCATTTTGTTTCTGGTATGCAGGCATAGTGCTGCTGTAATTGAGTTGTAATTGCGTTACATGAATCTCTTTTTTTATCTTTTATCTTTGAATGCACAGCACTATGACACGTGTGAAATTCCCAGGGTGTAAGATGATAGGAATTATGGACTAAATTAGATTAAACAATCCATTTTTTGATATGTGAGAGAGACTGAAGCAAAACAGCTGAGGAGAAGTTCTATAAAGTAGTCTCAGACTTCTTTCTGACTCATTGTGAAGACTCTCTTGGCCCACGGTTCGATTTGGTTGTTGTTGCACCACTAGAGGTCATTAGAACACTTTACTTGGTACTAGGCTCAAAAAAAGAGCATCAATGTTCATTTCATAGTTTTTTTTAAACATGTCTAGTTAAAATTGCAGTCGTCAGTTGTGATTTGGATACTCATCTGGGTGTAAAAGTGGGTGCCTGTGCTCTCCTAGCCAACCTCTAATCCTTCTTCATTTTAACAGCCTTATCCGGTTCCATCCTCTCCTTGCGTCCTTATTAAGGTCTGGATTAGATGACACACTGGAGTAATTCTTGTATGTTGAGGCAGTGATTGGGATAAGGCAGTCTTAAATTCAGAGTCAGTGCTGATCAGTGGTTTTCAGTGTTTTTCTCTCTTGGCAAGTCGTAGTTGGTTAGCCACTCTTTTTGGGGTTAATTTAATGTGTGATGATGCTAGTGAATCACTGAAGCAGTGCTTTGAACTGATTCATGGAAATTAAATCAATTAAATGCATTTTTTTCTGCAATTCACCGTGGAGTAAATTACATTTTGTATTTTTTTTTAAATCCAGGCACTGAAAACTTTTCCACAGCGAGAGAAAATTATTATTTTTTTTAAATATATTTTAAAATATTTATTTACTTAATTTTCTCCCAAAAGACTATTGTGTCTTCATGTTTGCCTTTAGATGGTCTTTGTCTTCTCCTTTAGTACAAATAAAAAATATATATTAAAAAAATTCTGACCCAATAAAAACCCTGTTTGGCCTTTCATTCTTGGTCACATACACATCAAAGTAGTTCTAACGAATCCCAGTTGACTCCCATCAGTAAAGCCTGTCTGAGCGCTACGATATGTCTTGGAACGCAGAGTGAGTAATCCCACAATTCAGTAGTGAAATCCAAAGGGACAGAGAGGAGATTAGGGTTAAATCCAGGAGACCGGCATTAGAGCGAGACGTGTCCTAGCATATGCTTAGTTCAAGTGTCATCGCCATTCCCTTTCCCAGCCGTTCTGCATTTTTATGTTGTGATTGTTGTTTTTGTTTATTTATTTTTTGTGCGTCATGTTCACTCTACGGGAAGTTTCGGAAACAGAGTGTTCCGTTTTCGCTAATAACATAGATTCACCGTGTTATATCACGATTTTATCACACCCTCGAGCTGTAGTACAGCCCATTTGGTATTGATAATGGACGTTTGAATCAAACATGTTATGATCTGTGGAGTACGGCATAATTAAATCCACTGGCAGGTTTGTTAACACCCAACAACCATGGTGGTATTTAAATGGACAACGCCTCCTTGGTGGTATTGAAGTCCTGATGCGTGTTCAGACAGGATCTTCACAGCTTGTCAACACTTTCTGATTGCAAGACCACTTGGCTGATTCAATCCATCCATTTCATTTACTCTCCATAAACTGTAATGGGTTTAGCCCACCAAGCTCATTAAACACTGAAGGCTTAAACTGTCTTATCTATGAGACAGAGTTAATGCGGTCACCCTTACCTGGTGACATGGTTGGCTTAACCACCAAGGTTTAATTTCCTTTGAGAATGTGTATTTTAAAGCTTTCATCTTTAAAAATGTACTTCTCACATCCTATATGAAATGCAGGCCTCTAGGTGTTGCTTGGTTAAACAGGCTCTTTTTAGACCTGCACAAAGAGGTGTTATGTTTGTGTACACAGAGATTTTTTTATAGAACACTAATAATAATAATGGTTAGACATAACACTATCAAAAATGTGGGTCTGGTATTTTTATTTTATTTTTTATAAACTCTTATGCTCACCAAGGATGCATTTATTTGAATAAATATTATTATTATTTTTATTATTATTTGTGAAATATTGTTACAAATTAAAATAAGTATTTCCTACTTTAATTCATTTGTGCTGCTTAATTTTTTGTACAAACTGCGATACTGTTTTTCCGCCCAGGATTCTTTGATAAATAAAGAATTCAAAAGAACAGCACTTATTTTAAATTGAAATGTACTGTCACTTTTAATCAGTTTAATGCATCCTTGCTAAATAAAAGCATGAATTTCTTAAAACACAAATTTATTTCTGTCCCCAAATGGAATGGATCTGCATAAATGACAAGCAATGTAATCGCATTCCATCAGTGCCTATATGGAATGAGCAAATTGGCTGTTAAAAACCAGAGGATGAGGCTGCTGTGAAAATTTCATCAGATATGGAGGATATGAGCATTCTGACGCATTCTGTGCTACACACTCTGTTGTGGCAACCAGATCAACAAACTTTGCATTAGATTTGTGTAAGCTGAGGTGGATTTTATTTAGAGGGAGCAGCCGCAGGTCTGGATGCTATCGGCACAAAAAATTACTCCAAGCAAAGACTGAGAGATCTAGGACAAGGATGGAAAGAGATTAAGGATTGTCTAATTAAGTGTGTAAATATGTAAATCTGTGTAAAATATTTTCATTGATGTCACATCTTGTGGTTACATTGTGGTGTTATCTAAAACCTCATGCACTTCTAACACTTTCGTGGTTGTCGCTGTTAATGTTGACTACAGAGAAAAGAGGATGCGAAAGTATGCAAATTCACATTGCACGAGTGAAAAGAACATAATTTCATTCTGAAGAGGCTTGTAAGTTTAAAGTAAGTGTCTTGAGGTGGCGTTGTGTTGCATAAGCTTGTTATAAGTACCTTCATGCTGTAGGGTGTGTGTGATTTCTATGCTTGTACATGCTTGTAGACAATTTGCATAAGATCCGTACCATCGTAAAGAGCATTGTATGTTCCTCAAGATTTTTGTTTCAAAAGAGTAAGAGTATGTTTAAAATGGGCTTGTCAGGTCAATAAAGACAATGCTGACACCTGACCACAGGGTGAAAATATTGATCAGGTGTCAAAACAGTGTTCTTTCAGGAAACCTCCTTTAGGTCATTTTGTTTGCGCTGACTTGTCAAGCTTGGTGTTCTAGTCTTCTGATCCAGCATAAAAGAAAAGAGGTTGACCGGGAGAAGCATTAAGCAGTCCCACAGTGCTTTGCAGGTACTGTGTGAAGAGCCCCATTGGCACCTCCAGTGGACAGGTAAATTACAGTAGCCAGTAGGGGTGTCCATGGTTAACCGGTTAACCGATTAACCGTTAAAAATTGTGTAACCGAGTGAAACATTTTGCTCGGTTAAGTGACGTCAATGGCGTGCATTGAATTTAGTTGTAATACATTTTTGCACCACCAGAGACCGCCAGAGCGCTCCCAGACATTTGTAATGTCCACAAGAAGAAGTCATTTTTCTAATATGAAGCGGGCTAATACGAGTGACGGGGCAAAATGCAAGTATTGCAATACAGTGCTTAGATATACTTCAAGTACAACCTCGTTGTTGTAATCTCAACAGCCAACACCCTGGCATCATTAGGCCGGTCAGGACACACTGGATGCGTGGCGAAAGCATCTCAGCTGCGTGGCGTGTCTGTTTTTACTTCGGTTCCCATGTTAACGGGTTAGAGCTTGCCGACTGCCTGCGTGAGACGCGTGGCTCAGGCGCGGCTCTACGCGTGCATGCTAGAAATAGAACCGACGCCTTGTTGGAAGCGTTTCCAGGCAAAGTATAATAGGAAAATATGTTTATATGTCATTTTGTACAAAAATACATATTAATTCATGACATTTTGATATTTGAAAGTCTATAGGTTGACATAAATTCAGATATAAATGTAATTTAAATAAATAAATAAATAATTATCGATTTTCAAATATTGTACGTGTCAAACATAGTCATAGTCATAGCCTTAGCGAGGCGGCCGCGGAGTCTGCTTGTTACCTTTTGCCTTATACATTTTAGGCTTTTTCTCAAATTCAGATTGTGTTAATGGGCGGCATTATTAGGCAGTTTTAATAGGACAATTTGACCGGAGAGATTAAATTTTGTCGGACATTCCTTTTTTTTTTTCGGCCAATGTCCGGAAATTACTATGGTTATGGTTACTATGGCACACTATGGTTAACCGAGTATTAACCGCTAAGGGCCTCGGTTAACGGTTAATGAAAAACTTGAGAACGTGCAGCCCTAGTAGCCAGGGTTCTAACTGCTTTGTAAGACGTCAAATGTAGGCCTGAGTGAATGGAACTGGGCAATTTCCCATAATCCCAAGTGCTTTGTTATTCAGACCAGCCTGCCAGATTGATGGCCATAGAAATAGAGACCAATTGAAGGTTCACTCAGCACAGGTTTTATCAGAGATGTGGTTGAGATTTTCTAAAAACTACAGTAACTGTTCAAAATTTTGGAGTTTTGGAAAGGAAAACTTCTATTCAACATGGATGCATTAAACTAATCAAGTGACCGTAATGTAAATGTAATATTGCAAAATATTGAAAATAAATACAGATCTTTTGAACTTTCTATTGATCAAAGAATTCTTAAAAAAATTATTATAGCATTATATATCAACTAGGATAATTCGATAACGATAATTATTGCGATATATTTATCCCAGATGAAATGATTTATAAAGAGTTCAATAAATGTTTGATACAATGTTTATGGGCCAAAAACGGAACGGAACAGCGCGACTCCTTTGAATCGCGCCACACGGATCGTTATCCACTTGGATCCAGGGTTTCCGCGGGGCCATAAAAAGTAAAAAATGTAACAATAAGAATTTAAGGCCATAAAAAGTCATAAAAACGTCCGGATTTTCCATACAAGGTCATAAAAAACATTTAGCCACGTCTTAAATTGATATGCTAGTCCATTCATTTGTTCTTCCATCAAAATGCGCTCGCAGCGGCAATGGCATTCATTTTTCACCTGTTGTAGTTCTGTATGAGGAATCTGGGTGGAATCACACTGGTATCACAGCGCTCCAGAACTACAAGGTCCATGTGGCAGCATACAGACTTGTCAGAAAGACTTTCAGAGAAACCCGCGCGAACTCAGAACATACTGTATCATACTGAGTCACTGCTTATCTTAATTGAAATAATCCTGGCTATCACAATGGGAAAATGTACCTTTAACGATCTATGGCTCGAAGATGGTGCGTTTAGTAGCTGGCTCAAGCCCTTCGTTTACATTCGTATCAAGCATCCAAACACAAGACACGTAAAGGTTGAACTGAGTAGCTGGTTACTCGCGTGCTATGTTCGGTGCGGAGAGAGAGAGAGCCGCGAATCATGGACAGTCCCTCCTGCACATGAACGAACAAATACTAATCGCAGTTTTAAACAAACAAAAGGATGTGAAAGAGCCCAAATCAGTACTCGCGGTGTTTTGGTGTTCAGGGCTCACGCAGAGAAAGGCGTCTCATTACGCTTGAACACAGAATTTGCTTCTTTTTGTTCTTGTGCCGACAAATACTTACAAAATATGTCACAATACCCTTTTGAAAATATGCTCGAAAAAAAAGTTATTTCTTTAGTGAAAGTAAACAGTTGAGGAAAAAG
The DNA here is from genome assembly GCF_003368295.1 of Carassius auratus. Lineage (NCBI taxonomy): Eukaryota > Metazoa > Chordata > Actinopteri > Cypriniformes > Cyprinidae > Carassius > Carassius auratus. Next base: position 54,079 of record NW_020527519.1, on the reverse strand, counting down.
ATGCGTTCATCGTCTCTTAAAGTGGCCGCGCCTAATTTATCCACTAGCTGCTGTAATGTTAATCCAAGAAAATGAAAGAAAAATCATTCACTGCTCTTGACTGCATTACTTTGTAGTTTTAACAAGAATTTATGCACAGTCAAACCAAAAATTATCCAGAATCCAGATATAATTTTTGATATACATATTTTACTAGTAGGTACAGGACACTGATACATTTTTGTAAGTGAGTATAAGCCAACTGTGACGTATTATTCCCAAAGAATCTTCATACAGTGAACTACTAGTGAAATAGATAGGATATAAATGTTACTATCGATAGATAAATGTTCTATCTATCTATCTATATATAAAATTGGGAACAAAAATTATTCAGCACCTTATAAAGCGACATGCATTGCTCATGTGTTTTTTTTTTCTGAATAGCTAATGCAACCTTTTCACACCGCTATGGAGGAATTATTGAGTCAGATTATAAACTAAAAGTCTTAAACCAAAACTAAAAATCTAAATTTGAAACTTAAAGTCCAAGTGGAAAATTTATTTGGTATTTAGGATTGGGCATTTGGTATTTAGGATTGTGCATTTGGTATTTAGGATAGGGCATTTTGTATTTAGGATTGGGCATTTGGTAATTTAGCCATTTAGGATTGGGCATTTGGGGATTTAGGATTGGGAATTTGGTATTTAGCATTGGGCATTTAATCATTTAGCCATTTAGGATTGAGGATTGGGCATTTGGGGATTTAAGATTGGGCATTTGAAGATTGAGGATTGGGCATTTGAGGATTGAGGATTGTATGCAAATTAGGAGGCTGGGTTTGAAATGGCTGGTGTGCAGAGGCACCTTATGAACAGCAGAGGGAGCTCCCAGTGCTAAGGAGCACACTGTAATGAAAGTAATGTAATTGTAATGTAATTCTGTTTCTGTAATGAAACCGAGCGAGGGAGCGGCTTGAGCGAGGACTGTGTGATAACTTCAACTTAATGACAGCTTTGTAACATTTGTGGCCTCAAACACAAAGTTACCAGTGAAAGGAGGACTAATTTCTTTTCTCTCACAATCTTTATAAAATATATATAGGCTATATAGCAAAAAAAAAAAAAAAAACAGAAACAAGACCATCTAGTGGCAATGTGAAAGGAGTGTATCTACTAATGTCAGAGGGGTTAACTGCAGTTTAAAAAACAAAACAGCATGTCCCAACATAATAATACCCTCCTAAAGCATGTTAGCAATATCAGCTTATATAACTAGTAGCTAATGTTAGCATCTTACCTGCTGCACTGTCTGCTGCTTTCTTGTCATCAGACCGATAGCCCTCCTTTCACTGGTAACTTTGTGTTTGAGGCCACAAATGTTACAAAGCTGTCATTAAGTTGAAGTTATCACACAGTCCTCGCTCAAGCCGCTCACTCGCTCGGTTTCATTACAGAAACAGAATTACATTACAATTACATTACTTTCATTACAGTGTGCTCCTTAGCACTGGGAGCTCCCTCTGCTGTTCATAAGGTGCCTCTGCGCACCAGCCATTTCAAACCCAGCCTCCGGTATTTGGGCCACGCCTCCTAATTTGAATACACTCCTCAATCCTCAAATGCCCAATCCTAAATCTTCAATTGCCTAATCCTAAATCCCCAAATGCCCAATCCTCAATCCTAAATGGCTAAATGATTAAATGCCCAATCCTAAATACCAAATTCCCAATCATAAATGCCCAATCCTAAATCCTAAATAGCTAAATGACCAAACGCCCAACCCTAAATAGAAAATGCCCAACCCTAAATACAAAATGCCCTATCCTAAATACGAAATGCCCAATCCAAAATACCAAATTAATTTTCGATTTGGAATTTAAGTTTCAAATTTAGATTTTTAGTTTTGGTTTAAGACTTTTAGTTTTAGACTTTTAGTTTATAATCTGACCAAATAATCCCTCCATACACCACAGTCTGAACAAAATGAAGCATTGCTTGGTAATTGGTCAACAAAGTATTGATAGTTGTGTAAATATTGTCATAATAACTAATCTGTAGTTTTGGTTTATTGTAATCCATTACATACATTTCTATCAAAGTTATGACATTATGAAGATGAATTTGTTCTGACAGAGTTTAACTCTAAATTTTTGTCATATTTTATAACAATTTTAGAAGCAATAGCAAGTAAACTGTAATAGTGTGAGAAATGTTGTCTGAATAAATTTTGGTTTGATTGTATATTTAATTTTTACATTGAAGACTATTCAGTGTTATTTTACATTTAATTATTCGGTTTCTGTACCTGGACACCTACAAACTTGAAAAAAACGTAAACATTGTGTAAATAGCAAAAATGAAGAAACATACAATTAAACAATTTCAAACAGGGCCCACTGGTACAAACTTCAGCGGAGCCCCGCAAACCACAGCTACGCCCCTGCCTGTGGGTGTTGAATACTGTGACCAAACACCAATAACACTTGTTATTTTGGAAAGTAATTTCATAAAATAATTGTTAATTTACAATGTTACTTTACAACGTTACAATTGTTAAGTGTTCCTGTGTGCTTGATATTCAAGAAAAAGAAGGCGAAGGCTTCAGTTTCTTAATCTTAAGAAATAATAGAATAACTCTTTAAATAATAAAACTTGTTACTTTCAATGAAAGTCAATAATAAAAAAAGACTTTTGAAAGGAATTTAAATGACTGAAGTTATTTATCGTAATTTGTGTAGGTCATAAATTCAAATCCTAATAGTCATAAAAAGGTCTTAAAAAGTCTTAAATTTGACTGATTAAACCCTGCAGAAACCCTGTGGATCAAAGTTCAAACTGACGCGATTAATCACTTTAATCCAGCTTGCAATCAGTGTTGTACATGGAAGCAGCTCTGGGTTGATGAAGGATGAGGTCGAATTTGCGCATGCACCACTTATTGACACACGTGGAAACGCAGCAGAGAGATCAAAACAAAAAACAACGGTCACTAATTAAAAGTACATAACAAGGATTTGTAAAGAAGAATGTCAGAGAATTTCGATATAAGCCAAGAGGAGACACATACGCAAAGCTGAATTCACACTTCATCAGGACGGAGCTGATTTCATGTACAACTGTTACTGCAAGCTACATTGAAGGGATTATTCCATTTTGAATATGGATATTTCTCTTACAAAAATGCACCGATTTGCTGCACGGGTTCTTTGTACACCCACCAGAACCAGTATATTATTGTGATAATTTTTTTGGCCATATCGCTCAACCTTAATACCAACCAACACTCATTTCAACAACAATAATAATAATAATGAATATTTCTTGAGCATCAAATCAGCATATTAGAATGGTTTCTGAAGGTTACTGTGACACTAAAGACTGGAGTAATGGCTGTTGAAAATTTAGCTGTGCCATCTAAAATAAATTAAATTTTACATATACAATATTGATGATTTTTATTGTATTTTGCATAATAGACTTATGTTTTTTAAAACATTTAAAAAAATCTTACCAACCCCAAAATTTTGAACAGTAGTGTTTTTGAAACAACAAACTCATGTCCTCACATGTAGGTGAATAAGATTTTGTTGAAGTAACCGAGGATGTAATGATGTAATACTACTGTCTGTCATACATTTAATTGGAAATTTCAGCAAACTCTACAACTCTTTATGAAAAATTGGCAGAACTATTGTAAATGTATACGCAAACATTGTTTGTGATCACTTTTTGACTTTTTTTGTTTCACATTTGAAGGTAGTCAAATGCAAATAACTTGATGCTTTTAAATATTGTCAATAGTGTTTTATAAAATACATGAATGAATGAAAAGTTTAGTTTTTTGTAGTTATGAAATATTTGTATTTGTATATATTTGATATGTTTATTTAATATATTATAATATGAGCTATTAAAAGTCTGTGCAAACACTAAATGGAACCTCATCATTTTGCAATAGAATTTCATTCTTTTCCAGATATTTCCAGATATTTCTTCCTCAAAGGAACTAAAAAAACGATTTATTGGCTCTTAAGAATTGGAATTGGAATTGGAATTGTTACATTCACTACTATTACTATCCCTGTTATTGACATTCAGTTAATTGCATGTGGTAATTTCACAAGATCTCTCTTTGTATTGTAGTTTGTCTTCATCAGATTGTCTGTTGGCCTGTAATACAGATCTAGTCTTTTCAAATGGAGAGCCATTAACTGAAAAAGAGGAAGAGACTGAGTGAGAGGGGAGACAACTGTGCAATTGTTGTTTCTGAGTATTTATGTTGGATCCTCATTATTGAGAATGAACAGGATCTGTCTCTCTGTTTATGTGGGCCCATTGTTTGAGGAATCATTGTTTGGTGGTTCCTCTGTGCACGTATAGTGTAATTATTCTGGGGGTATTTATGGCCAGATAGATTTGTTTTGTGCTGGATCTAAAAATAGGGCTCATCCTGCACCACATGGCTTCTGCTGTGATGTGATGTGCTGAGCGCTTTCAGATAAACACGTGAGCATGTGCTGTCATTCCCTAGTGCAACACTTTAACAGCACTCTGGGGTGTAATGGATGTTCTTGCCTCACACCTCTGAAGTGTGGTATGTTCAGTATTGAAATACTTTCTACTAGAGGTCGACTGATGTATCGGTTTTTCCAATTAATCGGCACCAATGGTTGATTGGTGGAACTATAGGTTAGGGGTGATCCAATCTTTATAAAGCCTTTTTTTATCATTTAGAATTATTTATGGTCATGATACAATCAACATTTTTAGACATATATTCAGGGCCTGAATTTAATTTTGGAAAATTAATTCCTTTCTTAGGTGACTCTTGTAAGAAGATTTTTTTAATTTAAATTATTATTTTTTATTTTCATTTCAGGGGTGGAGGGGACCATTTTATCAAAAATATATATTTATCTTACCTAAATGTTTGATCATGCACTGTCATGTAATTGTTGCACAATAGCTTACACAGCGCAAGCATTATTTTGTGAGCTGTATGTGAGTTTCACATACTCTGTTTGCGGTAGTCCATGCGTGTTGTCTCTTTACGCTAGGTAGTCGGTGAAAATCACCGGCCCCCTCCCCTCTCCACACCGCTTTACTAAAGATATGCTCCTCCATCTGATACTCTAGATCGCTATCGGCTCCAATACTGCCATTTTCTGCAGATCGGGTATTGATCAGACGAGGGCTGTGTATTGCCAAAATTCTGGCGATACGATACGGGAGTCGTGAAATATTGGGATATTTCTTATTTTTATGAATAGGATATATTTTTAGGAAAGCTGTCATTAAAGAACACAATTCAATTCAAGTTTATTTGTATTGCACTTTTTTACAATACAAATCGTTACAAAGCAACTTTGTAGAAAATAAAAGGATCCTTTAGTAAAATTTTATAATACATGTATAATAAAGTGTGTGTGTGTGTGTGTGTGTGTGTGTGTGTATATATATATATATATATATATATATATATATATATATATATATATATATATATATAAACCTGCTTTAAAGGTTCACACTCCGTTTAAATTTGTGACAAAAAATGGTAGCATTGCATCCCTAGTCTGCAGTATTATCGTGGATGGTATGATATGGCACACCCCTAACAGTGGGCCCTAGCCGATTCATTAAAAAATGTCAAGAATCAGCCGGCCAATCAATCGGTCGACCTCTAATTTATAAATTTTAGTGACAATGCCTCAGTAGTGCAAGTGACAATTCCTGTGTCGACTGTGCAGCATGCAGCTCGCTTATAGTGCAGACTAAATGCGATTTGAAGACATTTGCATTTTGAAAGAGAGCGCTGTGCTCTACTTCCTTCTATCCCAGTTATTCTAGTAGTTCACCATGAAATGTAAAGTTTGTCCCTTCTTAGATTGATACAAATGTGAGTGTTTGCCCAACAACAGCGCTATTATGTCAACTAACTGCATGAGTTTGGAATGGGACTATCTGGCAGAAAGTGAGAGTTTGGTGATTACTGTTCAAAAACAGTCCGTTTTGCATTATTATTTTTGTTGACTCAGAAATGAGTACATTAGTTTGTTTCATGAAAATAACTGTCCGTCTATCCAAACTCAGGCAATGAACGCAGGCAGTTAGCACCCTAACGGGATACCTGGCACCATTTGTCTACCTGCCGACTTGCATGTGCTCGACTCTGCTTATCGCTCTGTCTTCTGGTATGAAAAGTTTTTCAGTCCAGAGAAAACTCCTGCAGTATAAGGGATAGTGGTTATCCTTGAGCAGAGCCATCTCCTGTATGCTGCTGTTGCACATGAGAATGTTGGTCATAATTTCCTGCATGACAGATGTACTTGTCTCATTCCAGTGTAATCTAAGGGGGCTGTCCTGTACCTTTGGAATTACAGAGCTGGTGACGGGCGGTTGAAATGTCTAGTTTATTGGATTTCAGGGAGGAGTTGAGACTGTTGACCCATCGCTATACCTTGCCCCCTCTTGTTTAGTCCTCCTTACTCAGACAAACTTTACAAAATATCCTGTTAATAGTGTGATTTTTGTGTGAAGCCTGGAATTGTTAAAAATTACAGTTATCTATTTTTCATATTTTACATTTTTTAAATTATGATTCCTAAAATCGCTTTTAGTATTTTAAATAACCAATTGAAATTTCTATTGTTTTATTTATAGGTAATTTATTTAGGAAAGATGCTATATAGTTTGAATATTGGGCCTATTTTATTGTTAACCTGGACTTGGTGCTGAAACTAAATGTGCAGTTTAAAGTTATATTGATCTTGAAGGAATAGCTGTTTAATGGCCTTTCAGATCAGGATGTTCTGTTCATAATAGAGATGCAATTGCAATTTTCTTGGCCAATTCCGATTACTGATTATGATTTTTGTAAGTGTGACCTGCCAATACCGATTTTTGTCGATTGCAATTTATTTCCCAAGAATTATTACTGACTGCATATACAAACAAAAATCTATACTTTTTTCAATGCAAAAAATATTTATATAATTAAAAAATATTAAACATTACAATTGCCCCCATCTGGACCAAGTTTCCCTGATTTTTTAACTGAAAAGGAGATGCTGTATATAACAAAACATATGTAATTTCCCACAGTTTCTTAAAGTTTTTTTTTTTTACTAATGCCGCGTTTCCACCGAAATTACCCGGAACATTTGTACCAGGAACTTTTTTTCCCAGGAACTTTTTCCCCCCAGACCTGTTGCTTTCTGTGTTTCCACCGCGGTGTAAAGTACCGGGAAGATTAGGCAAATAGACTGGTGACTAGGGGTGTGACGGTTAGTATATAACCGTGAGACCGACGGTTATAGTTGAACACCGTCATTAGAACTCTATAACCGCCAAAACCGTGTCATTAAAATATTTTTTACAAACATTTTTTATCAAAAATTATTTTCATTTTTTAGATAAGATCATAAGATGCGCAATATATCGGGAGACATGGTTTTTACCACTTAATGAAGTTTTGTAAATCGTCAGACATGATATTTACCACTTCATAAAATTTTGCTTTGTAGAAAACCTTTCTTAAAAACGAATTTCGTTTTGTACAAATTTTATCTTAATTTTAATAAATGTTTCATCAACCAATTGCATGTATTTTAATAAATAAAAAGCAAGTAAAGCAGACAATGATAACCGTGACATGGAAGCACCAGCGCGCCGCTTGCACTGCACTGTGAACTAGAGCACATCTCATCGTAAATGAAACTCAGCGTAGGCCTATGCCTCATACTTTAGCATTAAATATCTTTGCTGCATCCTTTCTAGAACAGACAATGGCTTTTTTTTTGCGGCTCGCATCAGCAAAGCATTGCATCGCCATAGACTGCAAAACAAGCAGTGGATGGCGGGCGGGTGCGGCTTTGAAATTTGCTCTATGATTTCCATGAAGCAAAAAACGAGGACGGAATCTCGAAATCCAGTCATGAAAATGAAACTTGCATTTTAATATGGACAGTCATGGAATTTGCCAAAGTTAGCATAAAATAATCAAATCAAATCTCCATATGGACCAGTATCTGTAAATGTTAAGCCGCAAAAGTTGTTTAAAATATAAATCCGTGTTCTGCGCGTCTCTGTGTGAATTAATGAATGGCAGAGACGTGCAGGTTTGTTTACTACATAGACTGAAGCGCATGACGCTAGCATTAATTTCAGCATCTGAGCTTCAGAGTTCTCTCTCCTTCAAGCGATCTGAACTTTTCAGCTCATCTCAATGGACACACAGCGCACCTGTATTTGACACTCTGTAAACTCTTTGTGAATGCGCACGACTCACCGTCACTTTACTGATAGACAGGGCCGTCGCCAGAACAAACCAAATGGGGGGGCATTTAATTTTCATAGGGGGGCACACTTTTTTTAATGATCTGAGACGGACCATAACATAAACCCATATTAGGCTATAACTAAAATAGACCACAATAGTCTTGTTTTGTTCAATTATTCAAATAAAATACTTCACCGTTTGATCTCAACGTATCTGTTTATTGTCTTTTAACATTTCCAAAACCGCCAAACATTTATTCTGAGATCACATGCAACACGCAGCTCAGCTGCGCAAAGGAATTGTGTATAAACAATACAATACTGTATGCTTAACTAAATGAATTGCATGATTTATATATACATATACTTACACACAAACTGCATATTGTAATTTGAATGAATAAAACTACTAACACAAAAATAACATATTGAAAGGTCTGCTGCTGGAGACTTGCCATTGGTTGTTGTATTTGAATAATTAATGAGGTAGGTCTTTGCAAGGTTTGGGTGCTGTTTTGGGATGTTTTAACAGTCATTTATGAATATAATTATATTTAAAATTATGTTCTGTGTAATAATGCGTTTAATAATGAATCGTCTGAATCATTTCTGAAGGTAATGTGTTATGCATTTCTAGTGTTACCGTTGTAGTGATTACTGTTCATGTGAGCCAAGTTCTGCTGAAACAACGTTATTAGTGCAACTGCAACAATCTAAATCAATATCAAACGTCTAACTGCGCGTTCGCACCAGCGGCGTCGAGAGCGTCAAAAATCGCTCTTGCCGCTCTGCTCACGACACTGCAGAAAGATGCGTGAGTGCTCTGACGTTGACCGACTGCTTAATTTGTATTAAAAGTGGCCGCAAAGCAAACAGACTTGTTGATCTTAATATTTAGACTAACCACAAGGAGGTTAACGTTATAAATTAATCTCATTAAATGTTGTTGTGGACGAAATATTAAGATCCTTTACTTAAAATGAACGATCTCAGACACCTTGGTCCATGTATCACTTTTAATTATTTTTTTATGTCCCTGTACTCAAACAGGGACACATCATAGATTACTGCAAACGCGAAACAGCAATAATCAACCTGTCTTCTATTTTGCTTGGGAACTAATGTGATCGGAGCTGCGTCCTCTGGAATTCTCTCAAGCGGTTGACTTCTACGTTCCGATTGGTTGCTGCCCAACCGCGTCATAGCCCATTACCATAAAGTTGCCTTGATTTCAACTCTGCTCGACGCTCTCAAAGGCCAAGTCGCGCCGCGCCGCTCCTCGCACGCTGGTTTACATTGAAAATGAATGACTTCCGGCCACTTTGACGCTCTCGACGCCGGCGGTGTGAATGCACAGTAATGCAAGTTTGGTTAATTGTTCTGTGCGTTACGTTTAGGGGGGCACAAAAAGTCATTTGGGGGGGCACTGCCCCCCGATGCCCCCCCTTGACGACGGGCCTGCTGATAGATAGCGCTGTTTCTCACACATGCAAAGAGAGAGAGAGCGAGAGTCTTACCACGCTTAAACAACACGCTATATGTAAACTATTCTTTGTTGTCTTCTCCTGTCAAAGTAATGGATTAAATTTAGAAATATTCATATTCATTTTCGAACAAGCAGAAGACATACCAGTTTCTCCGGTAGTGGGCGGAGCTAATGGGCAAATGGCAATGGCTTTTTTTTTGCGGCTCGCATCAGCAAAGCATTGCATCGCCATAGACCCCAAAACAATCAGCGGATGGCGGGCGGGTGCGGCTTTGAAATTTGCTCAAAAAACGTTGGCGCGAATGAGTTTTGTGACAGATCTCCTTAATAAACGGAGGTCTGAAATCTCTGCCCCTTTACCGATCAGAGCGCGCGCTGACACGGAGTTAACCCGCTATCTCCCCCCCCCCCCCCCCCCCCCCCTGAACCGTCACATTTGACTCACGTCATAACCGTCATCACCAATTCTGAAACCGGCACACCCCTACTGGTGACGTAGGTCTGCACGCGTTTCCCCGTTCAAAGTACGCTGATTTTGGACGTGCATCCTCGGTAGTGCGGCTTTGTAGTCAGTCACTTAATTTTAACTTCTTGTTTATCGAACTACTACTGTATAAAATCAGTGTCACATTACAGTGTCACATTGCACATTGCATTGTGTTGATATTCGCGGAAACATCTTTGTCGTGCAATGTTGCTTACCAAAATCATATATTATAGCATAAATTATTAACTGCCGCAGTATGGAAGTTTCTGTGTGAGCTTTTGTGATCATTAGCTTTGATTTCTGCATGAGTTTCTTTCACACACACTCACTCAGGCTGTGCGAGCCTCATCTGGCACGACATTATTATATTATCAGTCGCTGTAAGTGTGATGTCATAACAGACCAGGGCCGGGTTTCCCGATAACGATGTATCTTAGCTCTTAAGAGCGTTTTCTACGTGCAAACTTACGAACGCTCGCAGCAATTCCACGAGCGTTTCCCAAAAATGCACTTAACATGAACGCGCGAGAACGCGCTCTACGTGCTACTTAGGAGTCGCTGTCCATTCGCGAAGTGCTAAAATGTAACCTTATATGGAATCGTATTCTGAACGTTTAACCTAATAATTGTCATCTGTTTTGGATTACCAATCAATACAATCAAGTCTATATAAAGCACCTACATACAGGCGGAGACACTGACAAAATGGCTGAAAAAAAAGAAAAAAAAAAAAGATACCTTTCAAAAGGATGAAATTAATGTCCTCTTAGAGGAGATAGAGAAAAACAAAGATGTGTTTTTTTTTTCATCTTGTTTTCCCCTTTTTATTTATTTCATTTATAAATTCATGTAAACAATAAACGAGTACAATAAAGTGTACAATAAAGTACAATCAAAATATTATTATATTACTGGCGTTGCAGTGTGTTAAATCTAGATAAAAGTGTAATCTGCCGGTTGTCCTGCAGGTGTCCTCATAAATCTGTCTTCTTACAATGCACTTGGGGATGTACGATTACTCCAGAGCACTCGTAGATCTACGAAGATTTTCAAGTGCTACTTAAGCTACGATGCTTTTGGGAAACAGACCGTAATATTAAGATCAATCGTACGATCGTTTTTACGATCAACTTAGGCTTACGATGCTTTTGGGAAACGCAGCCCAGCTCGAAATCGTTAGGTAGACTGGCTGGTCACCGGCCCGAGCCGATCATGTGGAAAATCCACTAATTCCGGTCCCTGGCTGGTTGATCGGTGCATCTCTAGTTCATAAGCCATGTTAGATGAGAACATCCCCAGAGTACAGAGGTGCTGGTGCAGCTGCCATAAGCCTGGCCTAAGCCCAGCACAACAGCTGCGCTAGATTCCCATCAGGACAAGGCCGTGCAGGTCAGTCCGTTCAGTATGGCCATTCACACCGCACACACAGTTCTTCCTCAGCTGTCTCACAGCGAAGCTCCTGCATACAAAGACACATACAGAAAGCACACACAGGGCAAACACATGCGGCCACGCGACGTGCCCAGCGCTGCTCAACTGCTACATCAGTCAAAAGTATTGCGCGAGTGAGGAATGTTTGTGAATGAACTGGAACAGAGCTTTACATTGTAATCTATTGATCTATCTGTTTGTCCTTCTATTAGTCTGTCATTCTGTCTTTTATCTCACATCTCCCATTCTCATTCGTTCTGCGACTAAATAAATTAACTTCTTGTCAAGAGAAAAAGTGACCGAAGCAGCAGTTGTGAGTGGGGTGGCCAACACTAGCCCCGCCCCTGAGTTATTTGCACTAAAATAATTAATCGCCTATATATATATACAAACATCTTCAACCCTAATCAAATACAAATGAAATGAAATGAAATGAAAAAGCTATTCAAGGTCAAAGGTACTTACTCATTCTTACTAGAAAGCTACAGGCAGGTGAGTTTTTATCAAGGTTGGAGCAAAACTGCAGGACTGTGGCTCTCACGGACAGACGCTGGCCACCCCTGGCCTACACCATCTTCACTACGCAGCTCCCTGATTACATGGCTGGTTTGACCAATGCATGATAGCTATTCATCAAGGAGCTGGTCAAAGATCTTGTAATGCCACATATGAAGAGGTATTTGGAGGGCACACCTAACATTCATAACCATATTAAAGAAGCAACGGGAAGATGTGGGATAAAAAACAAATTACACCACCCAGCCACAGGTACATCATGCAGGATGAAAATTAAAGTGGAAGAGGTGCAGGATCTGCCCAGCTGCCAAATACAGACAAGTGAGCAGCTAGTGTTCCCAGTGCCAGGCCTGTTTGCAAGGAGCACATACCTGTAGTTGTCATTTGTGGGGCATGCAAGCATGAGGATGGCAATTTGAGAGTGCTGTACCTGTGTCATTTTGTTTTGTGTAGTTTTATTTTCATCTATTTGGTCACATTCACTACAATTCACTAAAGTTGCACTACAGACAGTTTATTGGTTATCAGTGATGTGTGCATGTTAAATGTTAAATGTGCTGGTCTAAATAACTGCTAAAATTATTTTCATAGAATATCGTGTTTTATCAAGCTTGTGTAGATGGGTCATTTTTGACCCATGTGTGTAAACTTGATGTTGTAATTAAATAAAAAAAGCAAGGGAAAAAATAAAATTACAATTTGTGGTCATTGTAAAAAGATATTTTGAATATTCATGGATAATGGAATTTATAGATCAGGGAATACTTTTTTTTTTTAAATTTTTTTTTTACAGTGTCCGCTGGTTGAAGCGTCCCCAATAACGTGATATTTGGCTCCTGGAATTGAAATTTTACCAGATGAACCCAGCTGAAAAACATGTATTTTACCCCCTGGAATGTGATTTTTACTGGTCAACCCCCCTCAAAATGTGATTGGGCTAGTTTTGAATAGCAGTTGGGTGGGTTTGTTGTGAAAACCTGGCAACCCTGATGCCAGTGATTATACTCAGGCGAGTACCCACTAGTGAGAGAGATGATCAGTTCCACTTCGCTTGATCAGAGGTGTCTACACCGATCTAGCACACCACATTAAATAGTGCTAAAATAGTATTTATTACTTGATTTTCCTAATAAAATGGGCAGAATTTGAAAGACTTTGTTTCATATCAAAAGTAACAACAAAAGACTGTCTATCTGTCAGTCAATATCTGTCATTTAATAAGTTTGTCAGTCTGTCAATATATATCTTGTATGTCTGTTATTACATCTGTCTGTGTCTCTCATTAGGTCTCTCATCTTTCTGTCTAGCCTACGTAGTCTAGAATTGAGACTTGAATCTATTTTTCTTTTATTATGTTCATAGAATCCTGTCATCTAGTCTGTTGAGGTCTTGTGTGCTTATGTCTTTGATTATTGTTGAGTGGTTTTGGGTGTAACTGAATAACTGAGTGTCCCATCTTAATACATTTTACATGTTGCTCTGAAACTAGGGTACATTTAATGTGGTACAGGCATTTTGCACTAGAGTTTCCACACCTCTATGCTTTCCCAGCCTCTCCCAAGAGGATGTTGGGTAGGCAGCACACATGGTGTAGAAATGGAACCATCTGCTCGTTCCAACCCCCTTCTAAAACCAACGGGCCCCCCACACGCCTCCCCTCACAGGACATCCAATAAAACCACCCTCAGAACTCCACTCTTCCCATATCTCACACAAACACATGTGGATATTTCTTACTCAGGGCAGTTGGCATGGAGGCCCACAATCAAGTCGCACTGGCATTCCGGCTGCGGCGCTGGAAACTCTGAGCGCTGAGCTGCACCAGAGACTCTGAAATGATTCAGCCAAGAGTAGCGTTGCCGATTTTCAACTGAGTGTTGTAGAGTGAATTAAACACTGGAGTGGTTTCCTATTAGCCCTTATACTGGAACTGGGATCATGTACTGGGAGCTGTGGATCAGTCATCTGACTAGGACTGGGAAGCACTGCATGCTGGTCCGGAATAAAGGTAGGGCTGTACAGTATGTATCTGTTTGTGTGGCAAACAGGCATTGACTGTCTCAGCTGCGTGTTCTCGCAGGTTAATTAAGTTGTGCAAGACCAGTCTTTGTTTTGTCTTTTATTCATAGTGATTGTTTCCGGTTTCATTTATAGGGGCATTTTTAAGACTTGTTGAACCATCGATTACATTTTGCCCTAATATTATTTTTAAGGGTTATTTATTTAGTTAAGTCTAATTTGCTATGCTGTTATTTCTGTGGATAATTAATGTGCATGTGTCAACAACACTAGGAGTTTTGTGGGTTCTTTTAGGGATGTTCAAAACAACATATTTATCACAAAAACTAGTTGGTGGGTTGCTCAAACTACTGATTTACTAATCCATCTTAACTGGAAGCTTTGGTTTTACTTGAGCTGACTGAATGAGTTTCTTAGTTGGCGTTTACATAAGACAGATTATTTTATTTAACAACAGATGGTATAAAATGCAGATGTGTGTTTTAAATTTAGACTATTGGTTATTGCTGATATTTTTGTTACTGTTGTACACTAATAATTCAGTAACACTGTTACTGTAATCTGTAAATTATTATTATATTTGGTCGGTATGATAATGCTTTCGAATATTATGTTGTTATATGCACTACCATTCAAAAGTTTGATGTTGGTAAGATTTCTAATGTTTCTAAAGTAAGTCTCTTATGCGCATCAAGGCTGCTTTTTTTTTTATTTTTAATTTTTTTTTACCAAAAATACAGTAAAATTTATATTGTGAAATTTTATTACAATATAGAGTAGCTGTTTTTTTTGCAAAGAAAGTTTAAAAGAAAAGCATTTACATGAAATTGAAATAGAACTTACCATATTTTCCGGACTATAAGTCAAACGTTTTTTCATAGTATGGCTGGTCCTGCGACTTCTAGTCAGGTGTGACTTATCAAAATTAATTTGACATGAACCGAGAGAAATGAACCAATAGAAAACCTTACCGTCTCCAGCCGCGAAAGGGCGCTCTCGCGGCTGGAGACGTTAATGTTTTCTCTTGGTTCTAAATAAATGCGACTTATAGTCCAGTGCGACTTATATATGTTTTTTTCCTCATCATGACGTATTTTTATACTGATGCGACTTATACTCAGGTGCGACTTATTGTCCGAAAAATATGGTAGTTTAACCATTAGTGATTTTGATTTATGTATTTTAACTTTAGAGCATCTAGTTGTTTTTTGAATAACTAGTCACCCATTGGGACCCATCTTTTGCAGATATTTTGTATTGTGATGGACTTTTTGTTGCTGTCGTTGATATTTTGATTCATGTTGAATAATTTAACTTAATTTAGCTATTTGTTAAGTTACCTTGGGACGTGAATGTGTTCAATTCCATGGTAGTACTATTTGATTCAGACCCTCTACTATGGTAACGCCACAGTTTTGTAAAGGTAAACCTATTGTAGCCTGATCTTAGTGGCAGAATTTGTTTCATAGGGATCAGTAAAGGGAGTTTCTGATGCCTTTTCATTTCTACCTCGTCCGACGGTTTGTCCTACCACACTTTTCCCTGAGGAAAGGGGCAGCTGCCCAGACATGCTTGGTGGGTGTGTTTGTGGCTGGTTGACAGCTGTAGAGGAAGACCAGCAGACGCAGGCATGCTCAAGGCGTGGGGACTCTCCCACACCATTTTTCCAACCTCAAAGCTATTTCATGCTCCTCCTCTCCTTAAGATGTTCCTTAAGAATCAAACCCTCTCAGACAGAAGCAGAACCATCAACACATTAGGTCTGTGTTTTAGTACAAGTGAGATCAGAGACTAATCTAGAACTGCTAGATTATGCCTTTGAAGACCCTGCCGTCCAGCAGCAGTTTTGAAGAAGAAAGGGTCAGGCTGACCAACCATTCCAGCCCACAGGATGTGGACCACTATTGCTTCGCAGGTAGACATCGCTATAACGGCGCCCTGAATGGCAGTGATTTTTGTGTTGTTGTTGTTTTTTGTGTGTGGAGGATTTCAGGTTGAGGGTATTGATATTTGTTTGTGTTGTTTCAATGTAGAAGCTATTTCTTGGTCAAATGGTTTGCTCTTGGGGGGTTTCTGGTGGTCATTTACTTTTTATAAATTAAGAATTTTTGTTAGAAATTTAGGAATAACGTTGTAATTTATAGTAAAATCCATTTTCTACTTTTATTAGTATTTAGAAAATATTTAATACATTTCAGTCTGCTGCATTTGAAATAACTTTTTGGTTTTTATTATTTATGTAGTATAATATTTTAAAATAATAATAATTGTTATTAATATTATTATTTGTGTATATGTTAAAAATATACATACATTTTCTCCAATAATTCTTTGAGGATTGTAAAATATTTCAATAATTACTGACTGTATTATTGACAAAATTAATATTGTTATTTTATTAATTGAATTAATTGAATGTCCATTCATGATTAATGTCCCTAACATATAGTACAGTTTTGTTTTATTTTTTTTATTTTTTTTATGTCTTTATTGAAGTTTTGTGTAGCCTTCATAATATTGTTAACACATATTACTTGCAAAAAAAATGTTAAGTGAGGTATGACATAAGGAGCAAAGTGATTTCATTTTAAATCACCCTCCTTGTTTTCATTTTGTGTCAAATGGTTGCAGTTGCTTCACTTCTCTTCTCCCTCCCCACCTTGACGTTAACATGTTCGTCAACTCCTGAAACCCCTCCCCTCATACACTGACTCATTTTGCCCTTCCCAGAAGCCTCGTCTCGTTGGAGATGCCATATGCTCCATCAACAACTGCTTATGTTTTCTGTTACTCATAAAGCCTGTTGTTTGTCCCTCTTTCTTCCTCACAGAGGCCCTGCACAGGCCGTTTGGACTGGACTCGACGTCGCTGACGGAGGCGGTGCGCTGGAGCTCGAAGGAGAATCTGCTGGGGGCTGCAGAGAGTGACCCCAACCTCTTTGTAGCGCTTTATGACTTTGTTGCCAGTGGTGACAACACACTGAGCATCACGAAAGGTATGATAATCGAAAGGAGAGGAGTGGTTGCGCAACATGCGGTGCTCAGTTTCACTGAAAACGTTCACCGTTTGATCTCCACCTCTGAACACGGATGACAAACCTCATTGCATTGATAGTGTAAACTCAAGTGAAACCCAAGACCAATTTTAATACCTGGAAAAAAAACAAAGCTGAAGAATGTCTTCACAACTGTTATGGATAACTTCCTCTTTCTGTATAACAAAGCCATGGTGGTGGCATCTTTCCTTTTCCTTCCATCACTCTCCTTCCTCTTTGCTATACTTCAGAACAACTTGTTCCTCTTCCCAGCAGCAGTTTGTAGGATCAAAGAACCAAGCTAAAAATGAAAGCGGATGCTTAACTTTTGAGTTTTATTCAACTGAAGAGCATAAACACATGGGCACCAACCTTAGCCATATGCGCTAACGCCCACAGCTCTTTCCATAGACTTAGGGAACGAGTCAGGCGGTTCTGTGCTCAGATGCTCCACGCTGAAACAGCTAACGCTAATGCCCACTTTGAAGTGTAATCCCTTCAGCTGGGTGAAAAGCAGGTGGGTAAACACAGACTAGCCCACGAGAAGAGTTCAGAGAGAGGGAGTTAGCAGTCTGCTCTTTTTCTCTGAAGTAATCGCTAATGGCCGGTAATGTAATGCACCAATGCACCAGCCTCTTCTTGTCTTCTCGCATGGGCCTTGTTGCCGCGCCAGTGTCGATTTAGGATTGGAAAAAGCACTTGGTGTCTGAAAGCTAGCAGGCCTAAAATGTGTTTCCTTGGCAGGAGGAGAGCACCCTCTGCTGGACCTATGATTGATCAACGGAATTAAACCAAACGTATCATTCAAAATACCAATCAAAAGTTTGGGGGCAGTAAGATTTTTTTTAAAGCATTTTATTCTTTTTTTTATTATTTTCAGGAAGGATGCATTAAAATGATCCGACGTAACAGTGAAAGACTTTTATAATGGCACAAAAGCTTTTTATTTAAAATAAATTATTTTGGAATTTCAGCTTTCTCAACATCATAAAAATAAATTACCTTTTTAAAATATATTAAAAAAGAAAGTTCTTTTATTTTTCTTGTCAAATTAATGCAAACCTTGGTGAGCACAAGATACTTTTTTCAAAAACATTGAAAAAATCTTACCAACCACAACTTTTCAACAGTAACGTACATGAATAGAAATACATTTACATGCATTTTTATATATATATATATATAGAAATACATTTACATGCATTTTATATATATAAGTTTGATCAAAATAATACACAAACGTGCCAAAAAGTGGCCTTATTTGTTATTTTGGTAATTGGTTACATCATTGTTTTTACTGTGCACAGTGTACACCTAGATTTAACACTATAGAGGGTTTGGAGCGTTCTTTTTTTTCCCAACAGCTTGATGGAGCACAGCTTAATTGAAGAGAACACAAGGCTCGTGGGATGTTCTCAATATTGCTTTTTGGAGGCATATCTTGTAAAAAAATTTTTTTTTACATAATTCTATTTTTAACTGTCATGGAGCATGGTGCAGCTGCCAGAGAAGTCCGTCTGACATGCATATTTGCAGAAATAAAAAAACACCACATTACATTGAATAGTTGATATATTTGATTGTTATGATTGTCACTTTTCTTCTTCCACTCTCAGGTGCTTTCAGTATTTGTTCAGATCGCAGAACTCTTATGGAAGACTCTAGGTTCGTCTTTTATAAGATGAAAACACTACCTAATGGACAAGCCCAAACAGATCTTATTTCTGAATTATTACTGTAGTTACCTACGTAAACATGCACTTTGCCTTATTTTGAAAGACCTGATGTGCTTTTATAGTTGAACGATGGGCTTGTTGTGGCTTGTATTTCTAATCTCTCATTCCATTCCATTCAAGGGAGAAGCATTGGTATGAATAACAAGGGATTACATTGTTGAATCATAAGGAAAACATTATGCATAAAAATGTGAGAAGATCTGAATACCGAGTGATCGCAGAACAATGTTCTGTTCTTTTTTGCATTTCAGGAGAGAAGCTGCGAGTGTTGGGGTACAACCAGAATGGCGAGTGGAGTGAAGTCCGGTCGAAGAATGGCCAGGGTTGGGTGCCCAGTAACTACATCACCCCCGTGAACAGTCTGGAGAAGCACAGCTGGTATCATGGACCCGTGTCCCGCAGTGCCGCTGAGTACCTGCTCAGCAGCCTGATCAACGGCAGCTTCCTAGTGAGAGAGAGTGAGAGCAGCCCTGGCCAGCTCTCCATCTCCCTTCGCTATGAGGGACGGGTCTATCATTACCGGATCAACACCGCCTCTGATGGAAAGGTTGGGCTCCTTTCACTCTGCTTTACAAAAGTCAAGCTCCTTTTCCTTTGATTTTAAACTTGGTCTCCTTCTCTTCTGCCTCAGGTCTATGTAACAGCTGAAAGTCGTTTCAGCACATTAGCTGAGCTGGTTCATCATCATTCCACAGTGGCAGATGGTCTGGTAACCACATTACACTATCCTGCTCCAAAATGCAACAAGCCAACCGTCTACGGCGTCTCCCCCATCCACGACAAGTGGGAGATGGAGCGCACCGACATCACCATGAAGCACAAGTTAGGCGGAGGCCAATACGGAGAGGTGTACGTCGGAGTTTGGAAAAAGTACAACCTCACTGTAGCCGTAAAAACACTAAAGGTTCGTGTTTTTGTGCCTATGCTCCCATTTCAATATTTCCCCCCTATTTCACTGGTTTTTATCGCATTGAACTGTTTATGGGTTATTGTGTGCCACCAAGTGGCTTGTCATTTTATTGCACCCATGGATTTCTGTTTTTGTAGTTGTTTGGCTAGTTCTGTTATGTGTTAATATTTTATATTGGATTATTTTGTTTCAAAGGAGGACACCATGGAGGTTGAAGAGTTTCTGAAGGAAGCTGCAGTCATGAAGGAGGTGAAACATCCCAATTTGGTACAATTGCTAGGTGAGTGTACTGCAATTTTTTTTTTTTTTTTATAGTTGACATATTGCCTGAAAAATTAGTCAGCAACTCCAGATTTGAAGCTATATGTGACCTTGGACCAGAAAAGCGGTCATAAGTAGCATGGGTATATATGTAGCAATAGCCAACAACACATTATGAGGGGTCAAAATTGTAGATTTTTCTTTTTTGCCAAAAATCATTAGGATATTAAGTAAAGGTCATGTTCCATGAAGATATTTAATAAATTTCCTACCGTAGATGTATCAAAACTTAATTTTTGATTAACAATATGCAATGCTAAGAACTTCTTTTGGACAATTTTAAAGACGATTTTCTCAATATTTAGATTTCGATCAGATTGCAGATTCTTAAATAGTTGTATCTCGGCCAAATTTTGTCCTATCCTTACAAACTATACATCAACGAAAAGCTGTTTATTTATTCAGCTTTCAGATGATGAATGAATCTTAGTAATAAAAAAGATCCTTATGACTGGTTTTGTGGTCCAGGATCACAATATATGCTTTAACTGGTTTCGGTTCAGTTGACCCAATAAGAGATGTCCTTGTCTAGACAGTTTAGAAAAAAATCTCAAGGAACTTCACGACTATGTTAATCAACCATTAATGAGTATGCATTACCCATTTTGCTCAAATAAGAAATAACAATTGTTTGTTTTAACCAAAATCTGTTTCTAGATTTGTCCCAAATTGGTCATTTGCTTTGATTCCGCTTTTCTAGGTGTGTGTACATTGGAGCCTCCATTCTATATAGTGACCGAGTACATGCCACACGGGAACCTGCTGGACTATCTGCGTGAGTGTGACCGGGAGCAGGTCAATGCTGTGGTTTTGCTGTACATGGCCACTCAGATCTCCTCTGCCATGGAGTATCTGGAGAAGAAGAACTTCATCCACAGGTGAGCGTTGCGCTTCAACTGTCAGTAGATTTCAGGAGTTCTCGATGGTTATATGATCTTATATCCCATTGAGAGATCTCACTCCATCTTCTCAATCTCTTTCTCAGGGACTTGGCAGCTCGTAATTGTTTGGTTGGAGAGAATCATGTGGTCAAGGTGGCTGATTTTGGACTGAGCCGGCTGATGACAGGCGACACCTACACCGCTCATGCTGGGGCCAAATTCCCCATCAAATGGACCGCGCCAGAGAGTCTGGCCTATAACACCTTCTCCATCAAATCAGATGTGTGGGGTCAGTTACTAATTTCATTTTGTTATAAGAATTGTGTTGAAAGTCCTGCTACTCCATTAAGCGCTATTTGTTACAGACAAAAATGGTTGATTTGTTTATAAATAAGTGACTTGCTTATTTTTCCCAATTTTCCAGCATTTGGAGTTTTGCTCTGGGAGATTGCGACGTATGGCATGTCTCCATACCCAGGAATCGACCTGTCTCAGGTGTACGATCTGCTGGAGAAGGGCTACCGCATGGAGCAGCCCGAGGGCTGTCCTCCTAAAGTCTATGAGCTCATGAGAGCCTGTGAGTACCAGCAGCGACTTTAAAAACACTTCATAGCTTTTACTTAATAACTTTAAAAAGTATTATCTCATTAGTGTATATTCAAATAATGTCAAGTCATATTCTAGTGTATATTCAAATAATGTCATACATATTCTATATTAGCAGTATGCAGTGTTGAGAAATATTAATATTATTTATATCTTGATATTTTTAAAATGTAATTTATTCCCTTTGAAGGTCAAGCTGAATTTTCAATAGCCATTACTTCATACTTCAGTGTCACATGATTCTTTAAGAAATCATTGTAATTTGCTGCTTATAATTTTGAGGAAAAACATTTTTTCAGGACTTAATTTTTTTTTATAGAACAGCATTTGTTTGAAATGGTAATCTGTGGTAACATTCATTTTGTAACTTTTACTATCACTTGTGAGCAATTTAACGTGTCATTGCTTCTTTTCAAAAGACTTACATGACCCTAAACTTTTTAAGCATAGAGTAAAGCCATGGTTTGTTTGTGTGTTGGTAGGCTGGCAGTGGAGTCCACTAGATAGACCCTCGTTTGCTGAGATTCACCAGGCCTTTGAGACCATGTTCCATGACTCGAGCATCTCAGAAGGTATTATTGCATCATCTGTTTTGAGAGACAGAGGAAGCTGTAAACCAAGCTGACTTTTTATACAGATCTTATATACTCAATGTTAAATTAAAGCACAACACATAGTCTTAAACTGGCTTTAAAGAAAGAATAAATAACAGGTGCAGCTTGTATTGAATTAAATATAGAAGTGCATTTATGACAATTTACCTTTGAAAATTGACTAAAATAAAGTTGAAGATATGACTCGCAGTATTTAGATGTAAAACATAGTATTAATCTGTC
This sequence comes from Carassius auratus, assembly GCF_003368295.1. NCBI lineage: Eukaryota > Metazoa > Chordata > Actinopteri > Cypriniformes > Cyprinidae > Carassius > Carassius auratus. Next base: position 31,554 of record NW_020527519.1, on the reverse strand, counting down.
TACTTACTCCTCTCCAGAGGTCGCCGAAGAGCTGTGTAAAACCGCATCTGGTGGGCAAGGTGGGCTCGCTCACACCTTTGGCCACGATATGCCACTGTTGCCCTCAAAGTCTCGTGGGCAGAAGAAACACTCTGAGAACAAAGAGAATATGGAGGAGGCAGGACCTCACGGCCCTGCAGGTATACAGGCTCAACTCCGGCTCAATCGGCTCAGACAGAAGCTCAAGAGAATGGGAGTGGTGTTCATTACTGATTAACAGAGCTACATAGTATATAACCCTACCAATATATCTTCACTAATATAGCCTAATTTAGAACATTCTGTGTATTATATCATACATACATACATACATACACACACACACACACACACTCACACTCACACACACTCACTCACTCACTCACTCACTCACTCACTCACTCACAGATATTTCTTTTACAGATTTATTGCAAAATAATTGTACCTGTTCTTTATTACATAAGAAGATTTGCAGTTTCCTCAAACGGTTTTCCTCAGTTTCCTAAACAGTCAATCGGTTGACTTGCTTCTCACAGCTGATGCCTGTACTATCAACACAGGAAATAAAATCCAATTCACTATTGTCTATTTAGAAACCGTTTTCAACATGATACCAGTGATACTACAAGTTCTATAGCCATAAAATATTGACTAGTTACTTTACACTCAACCTGTGTGTGCGTGTGCGTGTGCGTGTGCGTGTGCGTGTGTGTGTGCGTGTGTGTGTGCGTGTTTGTGAAAAACCCTTTAACCCAATTTTGCTTTTATGCTTGCGATCAGATTATTTTAAGCTGCTAAACTCCGGGAAAGTTTTCAATCCAGTGATCCAGTAAACTAATGCATTCAGACAATCCATCCAAAACATCCATCGCATGTACAGACTGAACTGATTGTCAGCACATCCCACCACTGTATGGCCAGATATGACACAAATTATATTTTCTCAACTGGATAACCAGTCTTGCTAGTAAAGTTTTGATGTATGAAGACTGCAATCAAGGTAAAGACGATTGCGGTGGCTTACAGGAGTCGTACAGTAAGCATGTGTGAGTCCGTTATAATAATACATGTATGAGTGCTCTTGACACATTGATTGCCCATTGTATTTATGCACAGGCACAGACATTTTCGTACATTGATGTTGTTTCCACATATTCATGATAATGTTTTGATTCGTCTGTGTTTAGTTATACTGAATGGATCTGTGTACTGTAGTAGATATATGCGGTCAGCAGGCGGTTGGTTAAGGTTTTTTTTTTTTTTGCATCTCCGTGTGGTCCTGTTCGTTATTGCAACATTTTAAAATGTAAAAATAGCTCTTTGCTGTTGCACTGTATACATACTATAAAATTCAGATTTCCTTTTCTTTCATATGTGCTTTCATGGGGTCCTTATATCACTTGGTTTTTTGGTGTCCTTTTGTGGAAAGACATCTCAATTTATCTTGAAAAAAAGCTTGCAGAAAATACAGATTTTTGAGTGTCACCCTTCAATCTTTTGGTTTACTTTGCTGGATATAGCAAATTATGACAAAATAAACATTTGATAAATGATAAGATAAATCGTCTATGCCTAATTTCATGAAGTGTGCGATTAAGCTTGATTAATCACAGAAAAAGGGTGTGATTAAATTAGATTATAAATTTTAATTGATTGACAGTCCTATATATATATATATATTTCTTTCTTTTGTTCTCATGTTTGGGTTTATTGTTTGAAATGTATTGTGATCCCATTTGTGTACGTGTGTATGTGTATGTATGTGTCGCATTTGTCCTGTCACTAAACCCCAAGTATCCACACAAGCACTGCACGTGTATCTATATTTTGATTAAAATTTGTTTAAGCATTTTTCATGTATTGTGCAATATTGTTTTTAAACTTAAAACTATTTATATGCTATTTATTAAAATTACATAAAGTTTCCATAAAATGAACTTTTAAGGTGGAATTGTTTATAATTACTTTTTGTCATGTTATTAAACCTTTCAAGCATGCAAAAAGTTTATTTTTAATGTTTTATACATTTCTTGTTTTGTATTCCTGTATCTTTATTGTCCTGCCATTGATTGTCCTGGCAACCTTACTTTTCCGCACATATCAAGTGATACTCTCTACATACAGCAAATATCTAGACTTAATGTTTGCCACAGGACCTGTTAAAAAGAAAAAAATATATCTTATCTTATATCTATATATCTTGGCCCACTCATAAAAATTGCCCCATCAATTAAAGAGATGTCATGTACTTTCATTTTTAAATAATGACATCAAGCAGTAGCAGTAACTCATAAAGGCACTACACAGTGTCTTGTATAAAAGCATATACCAGGCTATTTCTTATGAATTACAGTCAGGGTTAGCAGAAATGTTCTCTAATATCATCCAACATTCTTCACTTACACCAGGCTCACCATGTTATACTTCTATGTGTTTATCTTTTGTGACCTTTGCTTGAGACCCTATTGTTAACAATGCAATAAATTAAATATTCATTTTATAGTCAAGCAATCACAGTCTCGCACAATATGCTATTTGTGCACTGAGTTATGCAGTAAGCAAGTGTTCCAGTTTTAGTTTGCATGTCTGCTGTTACCACTTATTTTCTGTTCTTTGACTTTTGGTTCTGTTGTCCTATTGTGTTCAGGTCTTGCAGCATCCCTTTTTTTGGGTGATGGACGCTCCAGCAGCTCTCCTGCCCTACCACGTAAACAGAGGGATAAGTCTCCCTCTAACCTGCTGGAGGACTCCCTGGACACTACCTTCACCCGAGACCGCAAGGCTGGCTTCTTCAGTTCCTTCATGAAGAAGAAGTCCATGTCTTCCTCTTCTACTTCATCCTCACCTCAGCAGCAACAGAATCTCCCTATGCCTCCCAAGAGGAGCAGCTCTTTCCGGGAGATGGAGACCCAGCCCCATAAAAAGTATGAGCCCACGGCTGGGTTTGCAGGCCCTCCTCCTCCATTGCCCCAAACTGATGGGTTGAATTTTTCTCCATCTCATGCAGAGGGGAACCACGTGCAATCCCGCTGTTGTGGGGCCACGTTTGGACAGAAACCCTCAAGTTCAAACTCTGGAGCAACTTCTGGTCAAGTGGGAAGCAGTAGTAGTTGGGGAAGCCTTGCAGGCTTCTTTACCCCTCGCCTTATCAAAAAGACCCTGGGATTGCGGACTGGTAAACCTTCTGGAATAGACGAAGGAAGTGGAACCAAGCCATTCCCTCGTTCCAATTCAACTTCCTCTATGTCTGCCGGGTTGCCCGACTTAGAGCGGATGGCGCTGACATTACCAAGAAACCGAAGCAAACCCCCATTAGAACGTACAACTTCCACCACCTCACAGCCAGAGAATGGGGCAGCACGACCTTCAGATGCAATCCTGAGGAAGCTTGACGAAGGTACGGCTCAGATACGAGATCGTCCCAAAGCCAAACTCTTGCCACGAGGGGTCGCAGGTGGAGTTAGGGCACCGGGTGTAGGGGGAGAGGCAAATTCAGACTCCAACACACGAGGAAAAGATGGGCAAGATGACAGGCAAGGCTGGTCATCTCCATCGAAAACCTCCACTCTTGTTTCAGTCAATCTGCACAACCACAAAGTTCCAGTGCTGATCTCCCCAACCCTAAAGCACAGCTCAGCTGATGTACACCTAGTCGGTGTGGACTCTCAGGGCAACCGCTTTAAACTGCTGTCCGACAGTGGCGATCGTGACCGACCGCGACTGGTGAAGCCCAAATGTGCACCTCCTCCACCACCCATGCTCCGCTCCCTCCAACACTCCTACAGTGCCGATTCAGCTGACGAGGTTGTCAGTGGAAACATTGAGGTCAATGGAGATGCCGTCAAAAGGTCAGGAAGAGAAGCCAGAGGAGCACGTCCATCTATACCACCACCACAAGTGCCTCCAGCCCCCATAGTCCCCTCTATCAACAACAACACCCAAACTAAGATGACCAACGGTGCTTCCAGTGGCGGGCCTGGCCCTACTTCCGCCAAACCCACCCTTAGACGGACTCGGCAGCAGACAGAACGAATCCCACTGGAGAAGATCAGCAAGGAGGCTCTTTTGGAATGTGCCGAATGTTTGAGTAGTGCTCTTCAAGGCAACACCGAGCTTTCATCAAACAGCCAGGTCCTGGATGTGGGACACCAACTTTTGGACTACTGCTCGGGGTATGTCGATTGCATCCCCCAGACACGTAATAAATTTGCCTTTCGTGAGGCAGTGGGGAAACTGGAGTTAAGTCTACAGGAGCTGCGCGCTTCCTCTACAGGTGGGGGAGTGGGATCTGGGACCAGCCCTGCTCTTGACAACTTGCACACGTGCATTAGAGAGATCAGTGATGTTGTGCAAAGGTAGCCACTGTGTCCACCTCCAAAACTCCTCCTCCTGTACTCCTTGAGACTTAAGGTATCATAATCAATTTAGTTTTATTTAAGTATTGGGGGACAGAGAGTATTCTCTAAGAAGTACCTCAGAAATTTACTACAAACACTCTCTAACTTTTTATTGTTTACAGGTGACTTTCTCCTTGAAATTGCCAGGTGGGAACAGAGTTCTTTGTATATAAGCTTTTTGTCACTACCAAAATACACGGTTTTGTTTTTGACAAATTAATATTTACAGTTTTTTCTCGGTATGACTGAATCAATTTTCACAAATATACAGGGGTTTGCACAGGTTAATGTGAACCAACTACAAATTAACTGGTCCACTTATCATGCATTTTACGGATTTCCATTTGCTTTTTCGATATTTAATTTGCATTAGTTCCATGGTAACTGGATATTGCATCAGAATGTCAATGCAAACATACAAATCCCAAACAGTTATGGTATAAATTGAACTTAAACAATATTGCTCGTTCTGAAACTGCAGTAGTAATGAATTTGAATTGCAAACACTGCTCTTTGTCTGATATTACACACTAAAACTGCTTCTGACAACATCCCATACTGTCTTTTTTTATTATTATTTGACCACACTTGTTAAACAATACAGCATTTGATGACCATTCATAATTTCTGTAATAAGTCTTTATTTTGACATGGTCCATGCATTATTTTTGCTAGCAGTGATTGGCTGTGGCATAGTTGAAATGGTGTTGGGTCTGTCACCACATGGATCATATTCGGCCTTTAATATCTGTGGCCTTTAGATAATGCCCCCATCACACAGATGGCACAAATCTACAGTCTGACTCTAGAGTTCTCAACACTTCAGAATTCTAAATATGTTTCTAGATGTTATTGATTTGCTATGGGGCAATTATGTGATGTGTGGAAAGTTTCAATTTATTTTATGACCGTCATGGTGCCAACACAGAAGCAGCAACACTAGATAAACAAGTATTTCCAAGTCTTTTAACACAAACTGCATTTTTCTTAGCACATTGATTTGTGACTTTATTTTGATTTCACTTTAGAATGTCGCCATTTGTAAACTTGAATTTTAAATTATTCTTTATTAAAAGCACAGGCGTTTTTATGATATTGTAGATATTGCATATTATTTTATACCCACAAACAGGTATGGAAGGTAACGCTCACTTGTGTCCTTGTGGTGAGATTTTGGTGCGAGGGTCTCCATCTGTGCATCTACATTATGAATGTATTAATTTGTTAAAACCGGAATGTTTTTTTGTTGTTGTTTGTTTGTTTAAACAGTTCAAACTTTATAAAAAAAAAAAGAACCATTATTAAAAGAAACATTTTCTTCAGGACATAAACAGTTGTTTTCTGTTTCTGCATTCATGAAATGATAGATTTCTATTAGAATTTGCATAAATGAGATTTTTGTGGGTACCCTGCGATGCATAATTAAAATGTAATGAATATGATTTGTACCGATTACACTGGAGCACATTTTTAAAGCATAAATGTTAATTGCCTTGCCTTAATTCACTATTCTAGGGTATATAGTATGGAGATTTTGGAAGGAGAAATTGTTTTTGCCATGCATCTCAATGACATTTAAATTCCACTGCAACAGAAAATCATACGTTTTTTGTTCAAAACCATTTTTGTATTCTAAATCATTGCATAATTTGCCTACACTAACTTGGCTTGTTTTATCATTATAATTTTTTTTTTTTTTTTTCAGTGTTTTCTGATATTACATGGTGCCTTTTGTGAGAGATGTTTTGTTTTGTGCACTGCAAGGTCATGTTAAAGATCTGTTTATGTAAATATGTTTTGCGCAAAAATATTCATTATCCATTATTAGGTGGCAAATGGGATTTTTCAAGCCTTTATTATCATTCAAGCTGCCCTGTTCAGACATCTGGGTATGTGAGGTGTCCGACTTGAATAGGAAAAGTGCAATGATCTGTCCTTTACAAAGAAAAAGACAGTGCTTGAAGTCTGGTCTCCTTTTACTGAAAGAGCTCATGAATTTGTTTTGCTTTGTCAGGAATACCTTTCTTGAAATCACGTTAACACAGATGCGTTTCATGCGTGATTTAGCAGTTTGTTCTTTCAAACACATGCAGGTCATTTATTCCATTTATTATTATGTCTAAAAAGTTTTCATTACCAAACAACTGTGGGGGAAAAAAGAGTTAGTGACTGTTTTTGTTAGTTTTACATAATTGTCAGGGAGTGTTTTGCCTTTTAAACCTTTTAGTAAACAGCAACGTGTTTTTTTTTTAATTTCCACTTTTCACCGCAATTTGTATTTTTTTTTTCTTTTGTCAAAATCAGTACATTTTATTTTAGTAAACCTCCTCTGAAAGTTTGTTCATTGAATAAAGTTTTATTGTATCATGTATAGAGAAAGAATTCGGAGAGAACAATCTTGTCCTATAGTTTATGCTTTATGAGCCTCGGTTACCCAAGTTTTTTTCCTTTTTCATTTTTGTTGGTCTCTTTTATTTATTTTTGGTTTATTTATTGATTTTCTTTTTATGTTGAATCCTGGAACTCGCTTTTTTTTTTCTTTTTGGTGGGGGGGAGGGGGTGGCGGGGGCTGTCTTTTTGTAAGGTCAGATTTTAAGTGCTGAAGAAATTTATATACCAAAGGCCACCTCTCTAGTCCTTCAAGTGCAATGAAAATAAAACACTTAATTTTGAATATGTGAATTTAACAGGGATTAAAAAGGCAGAGGTTGACAGATTAACAGTATTTTCTTTGTTTTGTAAAAAGTATATTTTGTGTGATTCTAATTTAAAGCTCACTTTTAATATTATATTACTGTGAAGTCCTTCCTCATTGTTACACTTGATGTAAATAATGAATAAAGAAACTGTTGAAACATTGGTTTGAGAGTTTATTTTCTAGTTTTATCATTATTTAATATTTTAATTATTTGTTTTAAGGCATGCTGTGGTGTAATACGTAATACTTTATCAAATAATGAACATTAATTGAAATCTTTGTAAAACCGGGCCAAACCTATATTTTCATTTAATTTACCTTGAAATTGGAAAAAAAAAATTTTTTTTTAATTAAATCTGTGTAGACTACAATGTATTTAAAAACGCAGCTAAAAATAGCAAATACTTATTGAAATTACTAAAACAAAAAAATGTAAATATAGATATAAAAACAATATATGGTATACTACAGTATATATGATACTAATATATATCTATATTTTTAAATCTATAGTGGTATATTCACACACACACGCACACATATATACATAGATAGATAGATAGATAGATAGATAGATAGATAGATAGATAGATAGATAAAATGTAATCAATATTGCAATATGATTATGATTTTTAGTCTACAGATTACATTATTTCGTATTACATATATATAAAACTCTATTGTAATGTCAAGAATCTAAATGGCAAAATATTTAATCTCTCCACTTACACGCTTTGGTGAATAGGGGGCGCTAATGGACAAACGCATACCTCCATTTCCCCGCGGCAGAGGTGCATTTTGTGTCGGAAATGGGAAAAGCCTGAGCCGTGAGGTTGTCGCTGCTGGCTTCATTGGAGTAGTGAGTTACACGACGACAGAGAGAGGGAAGAACAAGCAGCCCTGGAGTTTTAAGCGGCGGAGACATCAGTTTTTCGGAGTTTTTTCGCTATGAGCTGGGGAACGGATCTTTGGGTAGGCGCACTTTTCCATTCCTTGCTCCTTGTGGCCTTTTGTTCACTAACAAACAACTCGGTTTTTGACATGACTTCAGGAAAGGTGTCCTAGTCATGCTGCTTGTGTATTGTCGGTATGTCCTGCTGGTTTACAAAAACACCTTTACCGCCAGAAACGATGTCAGAGTTTGATACATTATAACGTTTAGCTTTTAGAATGTAGCAAGTTTCATATGGCTCACGCGTGACGTTTCGTTTGATCCTAGTGACATTCCAAATCAAACCCAGGCTAAAGGTTTCACACCCAGTTTCGATGACTAAGAAGTGGAGAGAGGATCACCATTTATTAGCTCGTTTTCTTAGCATACAATCGATATAATATCGTATATATGGATTATTAATTTAAGACAAACCACAGATTCTCCCTGCTGCATCCAGAGTCTTTTTCTATCGTTGCTTATTGGTGACAGAGACAATGTAGAAGATGATGTGCTGTAAAAGAGTAACCTGAGATGAAATCTTCTAATGTTTGGGTCTTATGTTTCTTTATCTACTGGTTCCATTTGGAAACGCTTCTGCAGTTTGATCCCACATCTTTTATTGTCTGGGCTTCGAGTCTGCCATGTCTCATTGACAAAAACTCGCATTTTAAATAATGAAAACTCCTTCGTTTCGACATAAGCTGAAGTATTGAGAGACAATGAAGCCCGTCGAATGTGTGTGGGTCTGTTACAGGGGTGTTGCCCTTCAGATTGGGCTACTGGACAAAAAGCAGAGGATGTGTGAGGTATTGCTAGAAATATCCCATGCATCATTCTGTGTTTTTGAGGTCTATGGGTTTAATCTAGATGGTTATTTTTGCTTTAACTTTAATTGCTATGCATGGAATTACAAGTTTTGTGATTGGTCATGCAGATACATAACTGTAGTTACTTTTTTCGTGAGTTTATGTTTCTGGTTTCTTAGGACAATGTAACTTGACTCATAATGAATTTGCAATTAACAGATTTTAAAAGGTTTTCCTAAAGATTGGATAAAGCTTGTTTTATCGTTGTTCATCATTTGAATAGTCTGAGGGTTCCTGTTGGTAACATAGTAGCTGGGTTGAACTGGTTCAAGCTGGTCATTAGCTGACCGACCAGTAACCATCTTCCAAAAACTAACTTAAACTCTTGTGACCAGCTGGTACCTGGTTTGTTGTTTTCTTCCAGAAACATTGTCTCATAATTAAGAGATTGATACATAACAGAAAAAGACTTTCCAGCACTTTTCAATTTAACCGCAATGGAGCAAATTGTACTGTCAACTAACTGAACTTAGACTGAACAAATTCCAACTTTTACATTCAATACTGTATGTTTGGCTTGAATTGGCTTTCTTAATTTCCTGTACTGTAAATCCCTTATGCTGTGAAATATGGCATATCCTCCACAGTGTCAGTGGTCTTTTGTAGATTGTATTTATCTGTAATCCTGTGGCAAATCCTTTTGTACATGGAACATGCTGAGTAATCATGTTTGTCTGCTTGTCTCATGGTGAATGTCTTTTTAGCCATAAAATGTGGAAATATTTTCCATCCGTAGCCTTGGCTCTGATGAATGAAATGCCATTCTATCCTTTAAATGTCCTCTACACTTTTCATCATGGTTATCCTCAAATGCACTCTGCCTTAGATCCATTTGTGCTCTATTAAGTGTCATGTAAAATCAATTCATGTAATGTAGGATGTTTAATGTCGCTCATTATCTGTCAAGTGGTATATCAGTGGTATAACGTCTCGGGTGTGATTTGTTCACACCTTTCACAATTACCCAATTGTAACACAGAACAAGAAAACACCTTAAGCACAAGACCTATTGTTAGTTCTTAATGTCCTAGAGGATATTAATGGGACGTTTTTTTTTGCGCAGATCTGTTATTAGTGCAAAGTAGACTTTAATCAAATCAAGAACAAAGAGCTTGATTGAAACTTAATCACACAGTGCTCAGCTGAGTACGTTTAATACTGTTATTATTACAGTGGTTTCCTTGCGTTTGTTGCATCTTCTAATGTCATTTATTTGTTTTAAGTCTGTAGGATGGTCTCAGAGGAGCCAGCCCAGAGCTTTAATGTTTTGTATACACCTGTAAGGAGTGTGTGGATTGAACTGTCAGTGTGTGCTGTTAAAAGAATTGCTTACAGGGCTTGGATGTGGTGATTCAGTCTTTTGTAGAGCAGACTGGTCAGACCTGTTAGTGCATGTAAGGCTTGGAAAGTAATTGTTTAGTCCATGCACTTCGTGTGTTGTAGTGTTTTGGGTTTGGAAATGAATTGAATTGGGCAATGTCAGCCAGCAATGAGTAGATGAAGAACTCCAGGATGCCTGTAGCCTCATCATTTTAATATATTTTAATATGTAATTTTTTTCATTACGCCAGTCTTTGGTGTCATGTGATTGTAATATGACCATGATTTCTTCTTTTATGATACTTTGATGAATAAAAGCTCTAAAAATAGCATTTATTTGAAATATATATATATTTTTGTAACATTATAAATGTCTTTTATACTTTCTTTGATACATTAGATACATCCATGCTGAAGAAAACAGAATAAAAAAAAATGTTCTAACCCCAAACTTTTGAACAGTAGTCTAATGCTATATTGATAACTATATAAGGTTTTCTCATGAAGATACATATGCATGATGCATTTGAGATTTTGAAAGGGTCAGATTTTTTTTAAATAAATGTAAAATATTTCTGTAGGAAAGAAAACCTTGTCTATGAAGCATATACATATTAGATTGTGAATGTAAATTAACTTATATATTTTTTTAGTTATCAAAGGAGGCATTTAGTTCATGTAATATAAGGACTTAAATTATGTAAGAATCTCTGGATAGAATTTGCGCTTTCTCCTTGATCTAAGATCATACACACAAAGTCATGTCAAGATTTGACTGAGAATCTTGTTATACATCAGATTAAAAAGCAACTTCTGTCTTCAGCCCCTGCAGTGACCCAAGACAAAAGGCAGCTGTATGAAGCTCCTGTCAAGATGGTTCAGTTAAAGGTTATCTGTAGGACTTGAAGGCTGCTTTCTGTTTTAGACTGTTCAGGCTTTTGACAACTTGATTTTGTGTTTTTACAAATAGCACTGAAATCAGGCAATTGTACACTCAAAACAGGCTTACTCAAATAAGCTTGTGTATTGTTTTATCTAATTGTGTATTGTTTTATCTATCTATAAAATAACCCCCAAATGAAAAAAAATGCCAGTATTTACTCACCCCCATATCCATTCCAAACCTGCTGTTGCTCTGTTTAATATTTATGCAGCTTTTTCCATGACCGTTTGTAAGTGACCATGGCTGTACTGAACATTTTATTTTTTAATCAATATAGTATAACCAATATAAATGTTATTGGAGAGTTGTTTACTGAGGTTTTTCTTCAGTGATACAATTGAAAGCTTCTCAGTTGAGGTGTGCAGATTGCTGGAGCTGGTAATCTTGGATACCTGGAGTTGAGTCAGGTGAGACTCTGCCAGATCATTATGACCGAGTGCAAAGACTGCTGTCGCTGTTCATTTGCCAGAGGATCTATCTATAAACATATGCTCTGAACATAATCGTGGGAAAGAGTAGGTCAGGAAACAATTTGCTTAAACCTTTGACCCCAACGTTTAGTATATCATTCTAGAGTTTATTGGCATGTGTGAGTAATGCTTACATATTACATGTGTCTATGGTGAGAGAACCAGTTTGTGCTTTCGTTGTCACTGACTTATTTTGAACAGATTGAATGTTGATCATGAATGGTTTGCTTTCAGTTTTTCTGCCTTTTGTAGTGTGGTTATTATTCTGTTTTGTGTCCTGTGTCATGTTTGATAATTAAGGAGTTTTATGCAGTTTTACTTTCTATTGCTTCTGCCGTAATCAGAACAAACCTCACAAACCGTCATTTCACAGTATCTTTCTTAAACACAAGCTTTCAATATTCGCACACAAATGGATCTTTGTAGAATGTGAAGCCCGCTCTTGGCTCTCTCTTCGGCCCCTGGTGCTCTCTGAAAGACCAACAGCTGGGTGCGAATGTCTGTCCATATCATACAAAGATTAATTTAGTTTTGAGATCAATGTTATCATAACCAAGGGTGCGCGGCTTATTTTTCTGCTGGAATCGACTAATTGGAACATCAAACTCTGGGCCACAACCATTTGTTTTTCACACAGACACTATTTATAGAGCACGACACACACAAACAAGTTTTGTGTTCCTTGGCCCCGGAACCAGAGTTTGAAAAACCGGCAGAACATCCTGTGATCTGCTCTACCAAACCCTTCATGATGGCGGTCCAAAAATAACTGTACTCTGAAGCTCTCCTTTGTCCTTTACTATAGATTTGGTGGCCTCATCTGAAGCAATTAGCCCAGGTTGAAAAACTACATTGAATACAACCCACTAGGCTCCACTGTTTTGGGTAAACAGGGCCACTTTTGGTCCCATATTCTGAATAATTGAGCCCAAAACATGAAGCATGAATTTTATAAGATTACATGGATATAAGGATAATTTTGGCCTAGGAATTGTCAGCAGTCCCTTGACACATGATGTCTGAGCCATTAATATTAAATTTACATAAGTGGGGAATTCTCTTCTGGTTTGTTTTTAAATCCTCTTACTCACTTCCTTTAGAGGAATAAATTCTGTCATTTTAGTCACCCTTAAGTTGTTCGAAACCTGTATGCTGTCTTATGTTCCATGGAACACAGTGTTCTTTTTTTGAAGAATCCTCACTTCTGCAAATGTAGAATTCTTATTCTTTTTAGCGCAGTTTTATGCTGTACATTTCCCCCTGAGGGTCTCTAGATTCTCGATTTGAAAACCTGTATGTTGCATTAGATTAAACAAGCATTAAACACTCTCATCCTTTACTGCTACGTGCAGCTAATGAACTTCTCTTGCCTTTATCCACTGTTTTCAAAGGATTTTGACAATTCTAGGAGCTTCTTGGGGAAAGGTGTCATATAGTCAGCTCAAATCCATTACATTATAGCTCTGTTATGTAACCTGAAGAATGAAGAGGCACTTAAAAACCACCTCACAGGATGCCACTTTTGCACATACTTTTTAAATAATTAATAAACTCAAGACCTCAACATTTGGAATTCATTGTTTGCAGCTCTTAAATGGAAAATGAATTCAGCTTTTGCACAGTAAAGCTTGATGAGAATTGGCTTGAAACTGTGCATTGAGGGTAACTGAGTTCATTGTTCACAGACAGCTTCTTTCACATTTACAGGGCCCCTCAGTCCCCTGACAAATCACACAGGCCTGTTTACAGAAAGAGAGAGAGAAAACACAGGGAACCAGACTGGTCGTTTTGTCGTCTCCCACCTTTTGTTGGATGACATGCGTTGCATTTTTTATGGCCTGTGAAAATGATTCTGGAGCCGTGAGACTGTTGCTTAGAATGGTAAGAATGCACTGGAAATGTACATTTATTCACTTAGATTGGTAAGGTAGGGAGTCGGGTAAGTTTTACAGTTTTTTTTTTTTCACACGGGGACGGCATGGTGTATCAAAACAGCTTGAGATTGTTTCTTGTTTCTATTGGGTGAATTGTGGATTTGCATAGGAGAGAAGTGGTTTCCAGGGTAATCCAAATGAAATGTATCCATCTCCTAGCATGGTAAACGAAGTCGGCTCTGTGCTAAAATGCACATCTCAAGTGTCTTTTGTTTTTAATCTAGTTATGCAAGTCAGGTAGCAACTCATTAATCTGTGAGCCTTAACCTGACTGAAAATCTTGGCTCGATGTGTTAAACTTGGATTAAACTCACACACTGTTAAACTGTCTGGACAAACGTGGCGTGATGGAAGTGCATGCTGTCTTGAAGTTAATCATGAAAACGCGGTGTATGAGCAACTCTGATACTTAAAGCCTTGCCCTTATAGATTGTTCAAGGTGAACAAGAGGGCTTGCTGAGAGCTTTAGGAAAACACGTATGTTAAATATCAAATCTCACATCATATATGCTTAATAGATTTAAGCTCCATGCTATTCATGGTTAAATAGCATTCTGTCATCCTATCATTTATGATATATGAAAAAATCCAAATGAAGCGAAATTAAAGAACATCCTGTATTATTTTGGAGACTTTGTTCCAGCCTGGTGAGCTGCCCATATAGGCAGCATTTTAAAGCCTCTTAAGCACAATCACATTCTTTTGGCACATTGATTACAGGAATAATTACTTTAATATCGAAAGGTAAGGGAAGTCAAAGTGGAATATAATCTAAAATGTCTGTGGTATTTATTTAATGCTTAGAAGTCAGTCAAGTATTGTTAGCTTACGCCAATCTCTGAAGGAATTCACACGAGCAGCATGATTTTTGTGATGCAGTGTTAATTCTGACTGGCATTTTTGATTTAGTTTTTAGTCTTTTAGTCTTTATCTTTAGACGAAAATGCTTAATAGTTTAAGGTCACATTTTAGTCATTTGAATCTTTCATACTTTTAGTCTAGCTTTAGCTGACGAAAAGACATTCATTTTTGTAAATTTTTAGTAATGCTGCAGTTAACAACGTATTTCGGTATCTAGTTTATATGCAGTCTTAAAAGAAAAATATTATCATGAATTCTTCTCTCTTCAGACCAAATAAATTAAATTAATTAAACGCATGGATTTGCTACAGGGGGCCTTTATTTACCCCCCGGAGCCGTGTGAAGGACATTTTATCACAGATACGTGCACTTTGTTTCACGTTATGTTTGTTGGTGTAATCTGGGTTATTTTCATACAGGAAAAGAGAGTGGCATTTGGGGGATGGGGGTCTTAATTTTTAGGCTTGCTTCAAACATGGATTCTAATGATTTCCAAAAGATATCCCCCTGTAACAGCACAGCCCTTCACTGTAACTGAAAATTTAACCCCGCTGTTTTTGCATTTACTCGCATCAAGTTCTATTGAAATACTACAGCTGCTCTACGCGTGTAATCTAATTGCCTTTTACTTCTGGAATGTATTTTTTTGATAACCTTAAACTAACAATGTGATCTATTTTTGTACAGGTTTTAATTAGGCAATATCACATTCATAATCACATTTGATTTCAAACGCGATTACGCCTAGCTTGTCAGTGAACTACGGCTCTGTGTAGTGAATGCCGATCAATCTGAAAGCAGGTGATGATGATTTACTACTTATCACGGGATCGGCTTACCTGGCGAGATGCGCATGACAATCGAATGTGATTAATTGCACACACATATATTATGTAAACAAAAACTTTTTTTAGATGCGATTAATCGCGATTCATCGTTTGACAGCACTTAAATGTAAAAAAGGGAACTGCGAGTTTGTCGTCATTTTTTCAGAATTGTGAGATAAAAAAGTTTCAATTACCTTTTTTCTATTTTTAATTCAGTGGTGGAAATGGGCATCCATGAGTTTTTCAGAGAATTGCAGAATAAATATTTATAATTAACCATTATAAAAAATTATTATCAGCTTTTAATTTCAGCCAGAGGTTTCTATATTATATTAATTTAACCAACATTTAAGTCATATGCATGCTCAATTTTACACAGTTTATGAATTGTTGTTTGATGTTTGAACTGTCTCATTAGAATCAAGGTTGTTGTGGTGTTAATCATTCCTGGAGTGCTCTTGCTTTGCTTGCAGCATTCTAGTGCTAAAGCAACCTGCAACTATAACTGTCCAACACAGAACTGTGTAGGACACAGGAATGCATGACTTGCTGAAACATGACTACAGAAAAACATATCCTTTTGAAAACTTCTCTGCAATGCAAGTACAGTTAATTGGACAGGTGCTAACAAGCGAATAGAGAAATGCTGTCCTCCTCTTTTGTCCCTTAAATCCAGTATATAGAGCTAACAAGGGGCAAAGCCAAGTCCTGTTTCAGACATCATTGGAGCCTAGGTGGTTTAACATTTTTTTTTTTTTTCATGACAAATCCAAACCTCCATGTGAAGCCCCTCAAAGTCTGGTGCATCCATTCTGCTGGTGTAAACCTGGGGATTGCAGTCAGACTGTGTGGTGTTGGTGGTGTTAGGTGGCCTGCTATATCCTGTTCCTCTACAGGAGAATTTACTTATTCAGGCATATTCAGGAAAACCAGCCTATTCAAATAATGTTGCCTTATGCCTTATGAGTTTACTTATGGTTGAGGTTAAAATTATTGCTGGTGGTGCGAGTTAGTTGGTTTGGATTGGCTGCTAAGTATTGTTAAAGATGATGCAGGTAATTTTCACTACTTAAACAGATACATTCCTGCTTAATATCCAGGAGGGGCTATAAGTAAACTATTTGTACGTTGACTTCCCAGAGGGGTGTAAACACTTGTGATGCTTTTAAAACATTGTTCTGTTTGTTTGAACCATCTGACATTTACATTCATTTGGCAGACTCTTGTATCCAAAGTGACTTACATTGTATTCAAGGTATTTGAAAAGTTCACGCATTCCCTGTTAATCAAGCCGTGACCTTGATGTTGCTATCGCCATGCTCTGGTTTTTGAGCTTCTGCCATAACACGTGGCGTGAGTATCAAACCTTTTATCTGAGCAATGAAAGATTGGGGGGAGCAGGATATGTTGGTCTTGGTGTTTAGGAAACCTTTATGGTGCTTCTAGCATCACAGAAACGTCACAATTCATCTTTAAATAGAGATAAAGCGATGGTGGTATGGTGCGTCTGATGACACACCCCTACTCCAAACACACTTCTTCAAATACAGTGATGACGTGCATTCAGTTCCAAACTACATGCAAACTTTGGAACTATGAAAAAACCTGAAGTTTTGTCATTATACAGAATGTGTTGAAAACCTGTCTGAGGAATTCTATATTTCATAAGTTATCAAAACAATAACTATTTATACTACTCTCATGCTATTGGTTGAGCCCACGTTACTGTTTGGGATGCTCAGAAAAAGCTTTTAAACGTGAGATGAGCCTACATTCTCTTACCTTTTTGAAATAAATTTTTTTTTTATTTCGCAAGGTTGCATTAAAGTATGCAGCTTTTGATAATAATAATAATAACAATAAGAAAAGCTTCTTGTGCTCCAAACAGCATATTAGAAAGATTTCTGAAGGTTCTGAAAGGCTCCTAAAAATTCATTTTTGCTGTAACACAAATAAATGAAATGTTTTTTAAATGTACTAAAATGTTTTGTTAAAATAGCACATTATATTAAATAATATTTCACATTACTGTTATCAAAACTGGTTAAATTACATTTTTAATGTATTTTTTTGGTGGTATTGCACAATAGATCATGTTATCTCAGCGGGCTTGTAACCTTTAGCTGAGAAACAGACATTGTCCATGTTTTTTCTATCAATCTATTTATCTGTAGAGACATGGTTGTGCAGTTGTTCATTGCTCAGAGGGTAGTGTTTATCGAGACAGAAAATGAAGTGTCCCTCGGTGCAAAGGATAATCAGTGTCAGAGCATGCTGTAATGGTTTTAAAAGTGTGTGTCAGCCTTAAGTCACAAGGCAGTGGACCAACTCCCTTTTTAGACACACACACACACACACACACACACACACACGTCTCTTTCAGACTGGCATGCCTTTTAAAGTCCTTTAATCTTGAATGCCAGACCTTAACGAAGTTTCTCCTCGGGGCACAAAGGGATGTGACCATGTTAGAAGGCATGTAAGTGGTTTTGGGTACATTTTAGCAAGTCTTAAGAGGCAGCGAGATGAAAGAAACTGACTGTGATGTGAGGCGCTGACAGCTACGGGAAGAGTGTGAATCTAAAGTGTAAAGAAATATGAGATCTGACAGGCATATGAGTTGTAGACTGTGTTTCCTGCAGGACTTTCGTCTTCATTTCCACCACCACAGCTTGATGACGTCCTCATGTTCTGCATTCCATGTCAGGTGCTTACAGACACGTCTGGCTCAAATTATGGCTCGGACAAACTTGCACTACATGAAGTTTTATTGGGACTGATTCATGACAATTTCCTTTGAGAATGGACCAAAAAAAAAACATGTGGTTCTGAAACACTTCTGACACAGAAAGTGCAAATTATACTGCCTTTTGTGAAGTCCCTTTGACTCATTACTGAAAAATATAAGTGAATGTCTTAATAAACTATAGCTGTTTTATCTACTGCTTGGTGGCTATGATAAGATTAAATGTCCCTTGAACATATTGATTACAACATATATGAATGCTGTAGTCATTCTCAAATATGTTTGTGAGAAAGTGATGTAATGCTTCTCCATAACTGTTCTGATGAAGAAACAAACCCCTCTACATCTTGTCACCTACACTCTTAAAAATAAAGGTGCTTAAAAAGTTCTTCACCGTGATGCCATAGAAGAAACATTTTTGGTTCCATGAAGAACCATTCAATCAAAGGTTCTTTAAAAAAACATGTCTGTCTTATCTTTTTATAATCTGAAGAACCTTCTTTCGCCACAAAGAACCTTTTGTGAAACCAATAATGACAGAAAAGGTTCTTCTATGGCATCACTGTGAAGGACCTTTATTTTTAAGAGTGTATAAAGTTAATTTAATTTAAAGCAAATGATCGTATCTGGGTGAACTATTTCTTTAAAAGCTATGGCTACAATGTTAATACACTGTGTCAAGTGCATTATCATAGTCTCTGTGTTTAGTGTTCTCCTGCAAGTAGCCGAGTATAGCACCAGGCAAGTTTCCAATACTTGAAAGGGTTTTTGAACGAACTGCAGAATTAATCTACATTAAGGAGAGCTTCTAAATCCTGATATCACTGAAACCCATAGCATGGCAATCGTGCCTTTCACCTCATTTTTCGTATCATGTTCGTATTCGCATGTGAGTTCTTTGTATATCATAAAGACCAGAAAAGATGGATAACTTAAATTTTGATGTAGTGAATACCACTCAAAGCTAAATAATGACTTTACTTTTGGTCGGGGGGAGTAGGGTGAACTATTGCTTTACCTATGTGTAGGACACATGTTCTTCTCAGACAGGTTCTTCTTTA
Source organism: Carassius auratus (assembly GCF_003368295.1). Classification (NCBI taxonomy): domain Eukaryota; kingdom Metazoa; phylum Chordata; class Actinopteri; order Cypriniformes; family Cyprinidae; genus Carassius; species Carassius auratus. Next base: position 12,479 of record NW_020527519.1, on the reverse strand, counting down.
GAAAACTGAGCCTTGTTTGGTTTGGTGTTTTTGCTGTCTTTTTTTTTTTTTTTTTTTGTAGGGGGTGGGTACTGAATACAAAGTAATAATTGGTACACAGATCTCCTGTTGTTGTTACCCAGCTCCCTCCTGTACCCTGCATGTGTTGTTGAGGCTTTTGTTTGTTATGTAACCAAAACTGCCCAGTGCTGAGAACCTAATCACAGATCAGTCTTGAAAATCTCTGATCCTAGATTTGTCTTAGACTGTATTAAACTAAGAGTTTGTTTAAATTTTTTAGATTTCTCAGGGCACAATTTACAGGATCCAGAATTGTGCCTGTTTTTTCTGATAATACAAGTAACTGTACATTGCAGTGTTGTTATCAAGGGTGCTTAAGAACACATGAATAATTCTGTGTAACACATATAAATTGTTTTAGTTTTTAGAACGCACATTAGCTATTTTTCCATCAGTGAGTTATTGGCTGCAAATGTTCTGATTCTTTATATTGTTCTTTTCACTTAAATCTGTTTAAATAATTTGTTTACTTCATTATGTTTTGTTTTGTTGCATATTTAATGTTTTTGTCTTTTTGAAAAAGTTATTAAAAATATTTAGAGGACAACAGTGGTGTTTGTTAATTTTTTTTGTTTGTTTGTTTGTTTTTTTACCAGTTTTTGTAATATAATTTAGTAACTTATTCCATGGTACGTTTCATCAGATATCTGGAAATGTGATACTGTCACATGCCAGACAAGAACTGCATTCATATAGTTATAAATGTATTAATAGGTCATTAGTCATGTTTTTATTGGAATATAAAACAACTATTGATCTTTTGTATAATGCATTTTATGTTCACTGATGAGTTACTAGAATAAGCCACCAATTAATTGCTTATTTAATCATAGTTTACTCCTGCGTATATGTGTAATATTTAATTATAGAGAATCTAATAATGATACAGCCGCAAAGTCTTATGCAATTATGTTTCACTATTGGTAATTAAGTATTTAGTGACGACACTCCCTGTGGCTGTGAGAGATACCTTGAGCATGTGGTGACCTCTGGGCTGGTTTAACCTAGACTCACCCAGGCAGGCATTTCTAAAAAACTCATGCCCATCCCGTCTGGTTCCTTTCTGAGCTCTAGTGAGGACTTCAGTGACAATTATGGGATTCACTCCTTTTGTGTTTGTGTGTGCACATTTTTAAAACTATGCAAGTTTGTTTTATTTTTATATAATTGATTGTTGTAGCATTCTGCTATGAATTTGAATGTGTGCATATGTAACATCTGTCTGCGCTCTTCTCTGTAATTCTCCTTAGGGAGACAGGAAATGTCACTCTGTGGCTTGGTCTCAGCGATGACCTCACAGACTCAGGCCCAGATGGTGTACAGGTCATCCACGCTCTGCTATTGGCTACTTTTTCATTGCCAATGAAATGTTTTTATGTCTGAAAATATAACCTCACCAAATTTCCTTCTGTTGCCGCAGTTGTATGCCAACAATTACTCATGTCACTGCAGTAATGAAGGAGCAGAATGTTCTATTTCTGTATTCTGTATTACCATACTTGTTCCTCACTAAGCAAGGTAGGGTATTTAATGGCCTCCGGGTCAGCTATGTCATTTGATTAGTGATATAATTGGGTTTCTGTGAGTAAATCTGATTTATGAGCTTATTAGAGATATCCTGTATCTTTTTTAAAATGATTAATCCTCTGCTCACTGTCTCCTTAAAGCAGATTTTTGCTAAATGCTTATAAGATCTAAAATGATCTTTATAGACCTGACTTTGGAAAGGGAAATCAAAATGAGTTTTGTGGCTTTGTTCCATGTGTTAATTTTGAGGCTATATTGTCGAATGTGTGTATGTTACTATACTTCTAAATGCTGGCAGTCAGAATTGTCCAATGAAATGCTCTCTAGAATGAGAATGAGAAGTCATATTTTGTGGCTGTCTGGCACCAAATTTTCTCAATCCCAAAATATTCAACTTATAATAAGTTCAGTGTTGATTTATTAAATAAATGTGATCCATTAATTGATTATAAAATAAACGTAATATTCGGTTTCAGTTTTCAGCTGAATGAAAACTTGCGGTTTCTTTAAAAAAAAATTCTGACTCCCTTTTTCAATAGATAAGCCCTTTGTTATAGTTCTCTCGCTCTCGAACTTCCTGTTACAAAAGGAAATGCATAAATATGCACTCATCAAGCCACTTCATGGGATCTTTTTTGAAGCTCTTAGGCACATCTGGTGTTTAAAATAGTCTTATTCAGTTTTTCAATCAAATAATGATGTCCTGTTTGGGTTAGGGGTTATGTTGAGTTTCCTTTTTGCCCCCTGACTCAATGGCTGGCCAATTTATCAGATGTTACAGTCATTCTTTTGTTCCTCGAGTACGTTTTCTGGGGACATGAGCTGTCCAAGTGTCCATAGCACCACAAAACAACAATTGTTCTCGCCCTCAGTGGTCCTCGTGTTAATGACCCCAGTAATTTGTAGCTTTACAAACATGCCTTGTGACCTAATAATGATTCAGGCACTAACCCATTTCCTCCTGATGAATGTTGCCCTCTGATTCACAAAGTGTTCAAGTGATGCCTCATGCAAAGAATTAGTTTTTATTTCTTATACATTCTTTTGTTATTAATCATAAAACAGTTTTGAAAATTGAACCAGTCTTACAAGTCAATACATTGAATTGATGAAGAATGGAAAAATATTTGTTTGACTGAAGCTCTACTAATGCCTCTCCTGCTTTTTTGTAAATGTCTCTGTTTGGCTGATGAGTCACGCTTATCAGTGGTTTTAGGTTGACATTAAATTGCAAGTTTGACTTGGTATTTAGAGTTGGATATGACTTGCATGTGATTGCCGGGTGCGTCTTGTGAGCCTTCACTGTGATACTCTATACAGTGGACTCTTTTTCTCCCTCTCTCACAATCTTCCCTGCTTTCATGGACCAGTGCCACTAACAGGAACTTGGACAGTAGTGAACAACCTCTCCTGAGGCCTTTTCCATATGGTTTCCTGTTCCGGCTCCTCCACAGGCAAACTGATCACTTTCAGTCTCAAACATATGATTCATTGCCCAATTCTCCCAAACCTTTAACAGATACAAAGTAGTCTTCACTGAGATCATATCATTGGTTCATAGCAGCTGTATTCTACTTTGACCTCTGGTTCACTATTGGTGATTGAGTGTGTAGTGGGAATGGCACAGCGTTTGGGAAGTTACAGAAAACTGTATATTGTCAATCTAAATAGTTTTTTTTAATAATTATATATATATATATATTAGGCTTTGTGTTCTGTATTACAGCTATTTGTATATTTGATTCTTGTAAGGCATACTTTTTCAGATTAAATTCTGATGCTGGTTTAAATGCTCCTGAAATGTTGTGGTCAAGTTGGAAGTTTGTTGTTCTTTACCACTTTAAAGAAATCGTTTGCATGACTGACCGATGTCGCCTGTAGCATTCTGCCCAGACATTTTACAGAAGCAGACCATTGAGACGGAGATCCAGGTTTGTAGTTGTGCAGGCTGAAAGTGATCTTCCAGTCTCCTTTTGTCTCTCTCTTTTCCCCCTCCCCCTTGCATCTTCTCCTTATGTGATCCTTTCATTGGGCAGACAGACTCACATTTCTGCCACCATAGGTCTACTGTCATTTTTCTGGCCGGTCAGCTTTTGCCCCAGTACACTACCTGCGGATCAGCTAACCACAGCTATAAATGCTTCACTACTGCTGGCAACTTAATACAAGGCGATGTTTCATCTTTATACTTTGATTCTTCCTTTTTTGGCAGCATCAAAAGAAGTGCCATGTGGAGGCTGAATTAGGCCTGTCCCTTGTGTTGCTAGAGAAGAAGGATGAAAGAGAGAGGAAGAGGTGGTGCCCTTGGGCACTTCATTAAGCACAGCAGGTTGTGCTGAGGATGTGGTGAGATTTGAGAGCCCCCCTGCCCCCCATTCTTCATTCAGAAGGGAATTTTGGAAGCGCCTTGAGATGAACTATTTGAATGCTAATGTATGGATTAACCAAAACAATGGAAAGCTTTTTAGGAAGGCATGAATTTTAATGAACCCAGTGCCACCCTAAAAATCAAACTGAAAGTACTGTAATCAGTGGGTGGTATGACTCTTGGTAATAATAATTGTTGTAAATTCAACCTGTGTTTATATATATATAAGTTTAATTGATTTTTGAAAAGGTGTTGCGTTATGCCATTATCATTATTTTAGTTGAAACTGGTCTTAGAATGACAATATTATCGTTTATCGCGACAATTTCTTGGACAATTTATCATCCAGCAAAATTTATCGTGACAGCCCTAATGTTATCTAATGTTTGCTTTTATCTAATTCGTGTCTAATGTAACTTTATAAACCTTAGTGAGGTATTTTAAGCCTCTTTTGTATTCCATGTATAATTCATGGTATTAAGATGTAGATGCAGGTCTTTTGGGGTCTCTCTGCTACATTCAGTATGTATTGGGAGGAATGATATTAAATAGTGCCTGAGGCTTGAACTCAATGATTCAAGGAATAAAGACAGAGTTACATTTCTGCCTTTCCCCGCCCCCCAGCAGGTCATAGGTGTGTTGTGTGTGTATGTTTTGCATGGTCACGGTGTAGCTAAGATTTAATCTTTCTGTTTGAATCTTCCAGACATGCATGGGAAGATCGAACAATAATATCAAAGCGCTATCAAGGAACCGTTTGCATGAATTCCTTCATGTCTTTAATTGCAGCCGTATGCAAGATATACACTGACATGATCGGAGTAGTATGGCTCTGTGTTTGTTCTTTTGATTTCACCATGGTTGAACTCCGTGAGATTTTCATGTAATTGTTCATGTTCTGACCTCACTTCCTGTCATTATTTGAGCACAGGATGTTTGCCTTCTATGACATGCCTCTCCCGAGACACCCATTGTCCTTTAAGACCCCCAGATTTTTGCTTGTGTTCTGTTATCTGTGATTTTCAGAAACATTTTGTTCTACTTTGGGAGGTTTTTAAAACCTTTGTGCTTTGGATGCAATCTAAGGCTGTATTTGGAAAGGTGTAGACTTTAGAAATGGAAAAGAGCAAATCTATTAAACAAGTGAGTTGTTTCTCCCTGAAAGCATTTTTGGAGGAAATTCATAACTGTATATCTGTGGGGAAATTGGCTGCTGAGCTGCTAGTCTCCCTCAGTCTTTTTGAGGTTTCTTAACTTTTAGCATTTTGTGTACTGCATTCTAATTGGAAATGTTGTCTTCTGTGGTGTTTTGCTTCAACCCCAAGTTGTACCATTATCTCAAATGTAACTAGTTGTTAATTTGTTCCTCATAGTCTTCAGTCTGTCTAGATTCACAGATAATCTTGCTGTTCTTCGGACAGTTCTAGTTCCACATGAACAACTCAACACTTTTGACTAAATTTGAGTTTTTCTGTTCCATGTTTTCTGTTCTCTTCTCATTGTAATGTTCAGTTTAGACCTGTACTTAAGGTCAGTTTGTTGACTTGACTTTCTTAGTACATGTTCCTGGTTTTGTTTGGCATGATTGTTCCAAAGTTCATGTTATTCCAAATACATTTTTTATTAAAATATTCAAACAAATGGCAATCTCCTGTTATAAAGAAACATATTGTGCCTTTGTAAAACTGATTTGTCTTACATCAAGGCTCAGGCAATTATGTATTTGTATGGTTGCTCAGTGATCCATAAAAACACAAATTGTTCAGTGTTTTCTCAAAGTAGATGAAAGTGGCAGACCTCTGCATATTGAAGAGCCTTGGAATTATACATGCAGCTATTATTCACAGAAAGCCTTGATGAAGATCATCATTTCAAAAACAGAGGCTCCTCTGTGAGAGATGAAAAGAAACACAAAATAAATAGCAGAGACCGAAATCATGAGATGAGAATGTCTGGAAAAAAGTTACAGGAGCACTGCTGGAATCACCTTGCATTAAAGTGCTCATCTTGTTTTAGTGGAGGGAAATCCATTCTGCTTTTGCAAGTACAACAAGATATATGAGAGCCCCCTTATTTTCTCTCAGAATATTCTCATTTGTGGCACACATCAGGAGTGAATCTGGGCATACTCACTTCTGCAGGGGGTCTGGGACGCTTCCTTCCCTTGAGACTTAACTTTATGAATTCTATCAGGTTTCTGTAAGCTGAGATTGGCCCACCTCTTTTTGTTTCCTAGCAACTGCAGTTGCCAGTCAGCCTTTGGAGGCAGAGCCTGCATGAACTCGTGGCATTAATTATTCATGAGCGCTTGGAAAAGTGGGTGATGTAAGGATAGAAACTGAGCATGCTCGCCTAACTTTGGCACCAACAGTAACCTGGCACCAGGCAGAAAATTGGATGTATTATGACAGCCCTTGGCTACTGCCTTTGTTTTCATTTACACTATAATATATGAACAGACTGGGTTTTGAGTGTGAACAAAGACGTGTGAAAGATTTTAATTTAGCATCCATAGTCATGAGCTTGTGTAATCACTCCAGCCAAAAGAACAGACCCTCATAACAAGATGACAGACCACCATCTCCATATCTTCGCCAGTCCACACAAGCCAGTCAGAGAACACATGCCACTAAGAACCATGGATCAAGCTGTTTTTTGGATGTCACAGGTGTGTTTTGGTGTGTGTTTGTATGCGTTTGGAGAGAACCCGCTGGTTGGCCAATCTGCTAGTGTGTAGTTCAAAACCCTCTGACTATGTATGAATATTTATATATACATAATATAACAAAAACTTTTATTTTGTGATTAATCATTTGACAACACATTTATATATTTAAATTATATTTGTGTGTGTGTGGGTGTGTGTGTGTGTGTGTAAGTGTATATACACATCCACACACACACACACAGTAATATTGTTAATGTGAAAAAAAACATGAATGTTGATTTGATATTAATTGTAAATGATATAATTTGTATTATTAATATTACTTTACATATTAATGAAAATACATATTTTCAAAAGTCAATGAAGCAAATATACAATTATAAATGTTGAAGTCAAACCTAAATAAATAAAAAATAAGGAAACAAAAAAATATTTGAACTGAAATAGAAAGGAACATGTTATCTCAGCCAAACTTTCCATTTGTCTTAAACTTGTCGTTAGTGACAAGGACATTTCCATTATTATGTGTCACTATAAGCCACACCCACTCAAGGAAACCGCCCCCTCCATGCTGATCATAACACTATTCTGTTTATTGGTTTAAGGTTCACTAGTTTTGTGATATAATCTATGCCTATGTCAATAGATGTCCCTCTTTATGCCTTTTATGACTGGTTTTATGGTTAATCTTAATGAATGCCGTTAGGAACTGGGGCAGTTTCCTGTATCTTTCAAAGTATTAGAATATATAGGAACAATTATTGTGAGATATTAGTATTGATGGTACTTTAATAATGACAATGGCAAAAGTTCAAGAATAATTACTTTTAAAGGCAGCATAGAGATAACTAAATGCTATATTATAAATATTTTTTAGTTTCAGTTATATATACATAATATAATATAATATACCATAATATATTACATAAATTTCTTAAAGTTTTCTGGTCTATTTAAAAGAATGTTGCTGTCGATAGTGTTGAATGCAGCTCTAAGATCCAAAAGCACTAATAGAGAGATATAACCGCAGTGATCATATCATTTACAAAAAGTGCTTTCATAGAAAGGGACCTGTTATTCAATAAGCCAAGCTTTAAAAAAAAAGATCTGTATTATATCATTTTTTTCTTTTTTATTATTTGTTGAATGTCAATTAAATTGCTACTCTTAAATTGGTTTGGACATCTTTTGTATTTTCTAGTTCGGGATACAGACACAGTCTCTATAGTGTGATATCTAGGTGAAAGGGTATCTGTGTGCTGAGAATGAACTGATTTTTGTTACATGATGCGGCTAGCAGATGGTCGGTCATTCTGCTTCCTGACCTGGGCCCCAGTTAGTCAAGTACAAGAAGAGGTTCACCACCCAAGAGGGATGAAGACCATCCTTTTTCAGCAGGTCAAGTCTGTCCCAAAAACTCACCCGATTGTCTATAAGACCTATGTTATTCTGTAGGCACCTAGACATCCAGCCACTGAGTGATGACCGTCTGCTATGCATCTAATCTTGTACTGTGTTCGATACATCGATACGACGATGTATCATCACAGAGATTTGACTATACGGGTACAATACAGCTTCCCTCTATTGATATTGTGGCATTTGTGCAGCAGTGGACTGCGCTTAATTTGAATACAAGAGCACCGTTTAGTAGTAAAGTGTGAGGTTTCCAAAAAATGAGTGCAGCATAATATATAGGCTGCAACAAGGTCTAATCTGGCTGCAGAGGGGAACACAACTGGGGTTGCCTGATATTCAGTTGTTAAGTGTTTCCGGGTCCAAGCCTAAACTCGCTTCACTTGAGAATACGACCTCAGCAGACGTTTATGACCACTGTTTATTTATATTAATCATTTAAGTTAAGAGCTTTCAAACTTACGGTGTACACTAAGTCTACTTGCTCACAGCGACCCAAATAATTGTTATTTATTTATTTATATTTATAATTTCATTGTCTGGCTATCTGGGACTTCGGTATCCAGTTAAATGTAAGGATTATAACTTTTTCGGTAGTATTCACAATCACATTGTTAGTGTATATTTGCACCATTTGTTGTTTTCTTGCGGTATCTGATAGAGAGTTTGGACCGGGAAGCGGTGACACGTGATGTCAGAATTAACAAGTGAATAAAGAGATGTAATCCCAGAAACAGAGCTTCACACTGACGCAATAAGGAAAAGTCTGTTAATTATTTTTAGGGCTGCAATAACTAATCGATAAAATCGATTGTTATTGATATTTAAAATAATTAGCCAACGATTCCCATTATCGATTAGTCGGGTCTGCCTGTTCTTACTGTTCTCAATCAAAATTTGGATGTGTGTCTCTAATTCTGAAATCTTCTCTGTCAGCCTAACTATTTCCCTGCATTTATCACATGTGAATCCCTCGTCGCTGACAGAGAGAGAGATAAACTGAACATGTGGCAAGCAGTGCAAATAACAATAGCAGAAGATGATCTTACTCACCGTGATTGATGAATGATTCTGACTTACTACTGTTGTTTGATGAACTTTTGAAAAACAGAGCCTGAGAAAAAGAAAACTGTAATAGACAATGGAAACATGAATGACAAGCTAACTGGCTAATGGATGATAACGCGCTGCACTCGCGGTTTAAAATTAAATACAAATGATCAAATTAGTCAGATTAGTTTGATAAATAGTATCGGATATATAGTGGGAATGAAGTTATATTTAATCACTTTAAACCACAGAGAGTGACCTTAAGATAGAGATACAACTGAGATTCAATGTCATATGAAATGTGTCTGATAAATTTCCTGTGGCCCTAAAAGCAGCCTGATTTTACAGGACGTGACGTCTGTAACATAAGTTAATTTGTATAGTACTTCAACCCACAGACTTGTTCATTTGGAAAACCTGCCTATTGTGTTTACTTGGATATGATTGGTCGCAGTATTCTCTTACCTTAACTGCCGTGTGTGTATGTGTGTGTCAGATGACAGTTAAAGTCTGGCAGATGGTGGGGAATGCTGTTTTTCCACTTGAGTGAAATATCAGCGTGCTGCAAAGGTGATTTCCTCAATTTCAGGACTGTGTGCAATACTCCCTCCAGGTCTGGAGACTTACCCTCACATGTCTGCATTATTTGTTTATGCAGCGCTCTTCAGGTTTAGGAGATAATTTGTATTTAACCCTCCACCTGATGTGATTTGACTGTCAGGTGCTGTCGTTGAATTGCTTGCTGGATTCAGGATTTTCCATAATGCCTGTCATGAGAGTTATAGCAGGAGTAATCATTAACTACTGGTCCTGTGTGCAAACATAGCATGAGAATGCCTCTTTTATCTTAATTGCTCTACATCGTTCCCTCAGTCTCTCTCTCTTTCTTTCATTCTCTGATTTGTGCACTCATTAGCTAAATAAGATGCTGTCAGTATAACAAAAACATCAAGTCAGCTCAAAATACAGGCCACTGAACAGATGAGCCCCAGTTGGTTGTATTGGTTTTGACTGAAGTATAGTGTTATGTTGAAGATCCAGTGACAATGTTAAATTTATGCATCCTTAATGAATACTCTATTAATTTTGTTGGGGTCAGTGTGTTAATGTGCTATTCCCATCCTGTTGTGTATGTCTTTGGTATAACACCACACAATAGTCAGGAATCTTTTGCTGGGTTCACCAAGGTTTCACTTTGTTTCTCAAACGGTGTTCTATTCTTGATGATGTTCTCAGGGTGAGGCTGATTAACTGAGCTTTAATCTGTGCTCCATGCTCCGTGAGGTGCTGTTAAGACATTGTGTCATTGTTCTTTTAGTGGAGGAAGTATGCTGACTGCATCTAATCTCAGTCTGTCTCACAGAGTCAGTGCCAGAACTCTAGAACAAAAGCTCTCCTCTTCTCTCCTGGCATACAAAGGTTGTAGGTTCAAGCCCTGCTAGCTGTGATGTAGCTCAATAGGTAATGCACCTTAAAACTGAATGGTCATTATTTTTGACAAATGTTGACTAGTCACCATATTAGGAAAAATTAATAAAATGATAATATGATATCATACTTTGTTAGGACACATAAGTAGTTTTGGATTTGTGACGATGATGAATCCTTTGAAGCTGCATTACTATGTCTCTCTTGTCTCCTGTCGAACAGTGGGTAGACTGTCTTGTGCCCCCTGTGAACAGACTGACTCGGCCTCGGGCAAATACACAGCTTGTCTGTCTCTCACTTTCACTCTCTGCTTCTCAAGCATCATCATCATCACCAGAAAGCCCCGTCTGACCCAAGACAGAGTTAGCATATACAGGACTGTTGCTGCATTCACATTCAGTTCAAACAGGCAGGTCTTCAGCCTGAGACCTCACAGGGCTCCATGCTGTTACTGCAGTTAGGGGTGGTTAATCTGTATGATTTCCCGATTCGATTCGATTACGATTATTGAAGTCCCGATTCGATTACAGTCGATTTTCGATTATTAACGATTCTCGATTAACGATTATTGATTTTCCATTTCACAAACAGTAAGTAGTAAACAAACTGTGTAAATCATTACTAATAAATGGTAGAAACAAACCGAATGCATGTAGTGGTTGGGATTTTCAGTTTACTACATGCAGCAGGCACTCTGATTCCATGTATGGGGCACATATATATTATTCATATGACACACAAACACAAGTAGACAAGACCTTTTTAGTTCAAAATCTATGCCCCGTGTCACATCGCCTCTGCTTCTGCTATGAGCAGCGCGGACAGATCTGCCTCGCGCACGCCGCCGAGTGTGCACGGCTCGGACTACTCTCCACCTTACCTCCTAACTGTCCTATGAATACTTCGACCTTGTCTAACATACCCAGAGGCATTAGACAAAGTCTCCACTACAATACTGTCACCGCGATTGCGGAGAGGTGCGGTCAGAAGACAAATATACAGGTCTAGCGCGGAAAAAATCTCCCGCCTCGTCCCCGCAACAATAAAACGCCTGCTAATTTCGCGATGAACACTCCGACCCCTGCAAACATTGTTCACACCTTGACATTTGGCAAAGGACCATTTACATTGGGCAAAGGATTCGCCGTTTGTGCTTGGTGTACTTTCACTTTCAATATCTCCGTCATCTTCTGAATACAGATATTCCCCTTCAGAATCAGTGTCCACTAATAGAAGTCCCAACACTTCATTGCGGGTTTATTGAAGCTTTATTGATGCCATTAGATAATAATAAAATAATAATGATAATAATAATAATCTAATGCCAATACTCGCTAACGTTGACAATATTGGTCAGATAAAATGGCTCACTCTCACACAAGCTCCGCTTTTTTCGCACTGATTCAATGCGCTCTCGAAGATTTTGTTAAGGAGCATTACGTTTTTTTGAGTCAGAGATGAAGTATTACATGTTGTCTGCTATCTGGTGCAGGGGAGATCGCTTGAATTTGACACACTATTTGACAAAATCGGCCGTTTTATTCAGTGCCGCATCTTGTCGAGTAAACTCAACCATGGCGCCAAGAGGGTTAGAGCTCCTGCCATGAAAACCCCAAATAAATCCACACGCTTGCTTTGAGCCCAGATGGAGCTGGGTGGATCGGTTGGTTGCTCGCTCCTGTTTTTTCCATTTTACACACCTGTTGGCGCGTTCGTGACGCTTCAACTCTCGGTTATAATTTTTTTTACAAAATAAAATAATAAAAAAAAAAATCGATTTTTTGAAAATTTTATAATCGATTCATACTCGTCCATAACATACTCGCGATTAATCGATAGTCGATTTTTTCACCACCCTAACTGCAGTGGTCAAAAATGAAAAATAATTAATAGTTTATAATCTGTATCTATATGTAATTGGTTATAGATTATTTAGCTATTCCGTGTTTGTTTTAGAAGCCA